>NC_080791.1:33405137-33708470 GCF_028018385.1 Neofelis nebulosa | reverse complement strand
GGGCTCTGTGCTGACAGCTGACAGCCTGGACCCTGCTTCAGATTCTGTGTCTCCCTCTCTGTCTGCCCCTCTCCACTCACGCTCTGTCTCTCTCTCAAAAATAACATTAAAAAAATCAATTTCCTATAAATACAGCCTTTCCAAATTATAATTTTTTGAAACCTTCCTCTCTCTCTTCTGGAAAGTGCCAATTCTAGTAACTTTTTAACTCATTCATAAGCTCTGGCATTTCTGTTAACGATACTGTATCCATATTCTCATGATTTCTTTACTGTTTCCATTTGGGTCCACCACTTGGGAGGGCTCCAGAGTGGTTAAAAAGCTGCCTAGTAGCTACAGGGAGAGGTTTAGGCAAAAGCCCTGATGCTAGGGGTATGCGAGAGGGGGCCCTAAAAGGCTGCTGGGCTCTGGGGACTTATAATCATGCTTAAGGGTAAGCCTTTCAAAGATACTAACCCAACACATCCTGGAGACACTCAGCCTGTGAAGGGAGGTGATTCAGGGGGAGGGGTGTTAGGTGTTCACCATCTTCATTTTTTATTTTAAATTCCAGTTAATATACAATGTAATACTAGTTTCAGGTGTACAATATAGTGATTCAGTGCTTCCATACAACACCCAATGCTCATCAGAAGTGCCCTCCTTAATCCCCATCACCTATTTCACCCATCTTCCCCCCTACCTACCCTCTGGTAATCATCAGTTTCTTCTCTATAGTTAAGAGTCCGCTTCTTGGGGAGCCTGAGTGGCTCAGTTGGTTGAGTGTCTGACTTCAGCTCAGGTCATGATCTCACAGTTGGTGGGCTTGAGTCCTGCGTCGGGCTCTGTGCTGATAGAGCCTGGAGCCTGCTTTGGATTCTGTCTCCCTCTCTCTGCCCCTCCCCCACTCACACTCTGTCAAAAGTGAATAAGTGTTTAAAAAAAAATTTAAGAGTCTGTTTCTCTTTTTAAAAGAGAAAGTCTATTCCTTTGTTTGCTTCTTTTTTTTCCATTTTGCTCTTTGCTTTTCTTAAATTGCATGTATGAATGAGATCATACATTCTTTGTCTTTCTCTGACTGACTTACTTCACTTAGGATAATATTCTCTAGCTTCATCCATGTCATTGCAAATGGCAAGATATTATTCCTTTTGATGGCTAAGTAGTATGCCAGTAGGTATACACTACATCTTTATCCATTCATCAGTTGTTGGACAATCAGGCTGTTTCCATAATTTGGGTATTGTAGATAATGCTGCTAATAAATATTAGGTGCATGTATCCCTTTGAATTAGTATTTTTGTTTCTTTAAGTAGTAGTGCAACTGCTGGATCATAGGATAGTTTGTTTGGTTTTTTTGTTTGTTTGTTTTGTTTTTGTTTTTGTTTTTGTTTTTTTTTCGGAACCTCCATACTCTTTTCCAGAGTGGCTGCATCAGTTTGCATTCCCACCAACAGTGCAAGATTCTCCAAATCCTTGCCAACACCTGTTGTTTATTGTGTTGTTGAGCTTAGTCATTCTGGCAGGTGTGAGGTAATATCTCATTGTAGCTTTAATTTGTATCTCCCTGATGATCAGTCATTTTGAGCATCTTTTTCATGTGTCTGTTGGCCACCTGTATAAGTTCTTTGGAAAAATGTCTATTCAGATCCTCAGGCCATTTTTAATCAGATTTTTTTTTTTCTGGTGATGAGTCGTATTAGTTATTTATATATTTTGGATGTTTACTCCTTATCAAACATACAATTTGCAAATAATTTCCTCCACTCGCATTGCCTTTTTTGCTTTATTGGTGGCTTCTTTCACTATGCAAAAGCTTTTTGTTTTGGGATAGTCCCAATAGTTTAATTTTGCTTTGTTTCACTACTTACATTTTGTTTTAGCAGTTTTGTGATTTCATGTCTCATATTCAGGTCTTTAATTCATTTTGAGTTTATTTTTGTGTATGGTTAAGAGCATGGTCCAGTTATATTCTTTTGCACATAGCTGTCCAGTTTTCCCAGAACTATTGACTGAAGAGACTCATTGTGGTTTTGATTTGCATTTCCCTAATGATTCGTGATGTTGAGCATCTTTTCATGTACCTGTTGGCCATTTGTATGTCTCTGGAGAAATGTTTATTTAGGTCGTCTGCCCATTTTTAATTGGGTTGCTTGTTTTTTTGGTATCAACTTGTGTGAATTTTTTATATATTTTGGAAATAAACCCCTTATAAGCTATATCATTTACAAATATCTTCTCCCATTCAGTAGGTTTTCTTTTTGTTTTGTTGATGGGTTCCTTTGATGTACAAAAGCCTTTTACTTTGATATGGTTGCACATGTTTGGTTTTTTGTTTTTGTTTTTGTTTTTGTTTTCATTTGTTCTTCTCTGAGCAGACAGATCCAAAAATATATTGCTCAGATGATGTCTAAAGGTTTACTGCCTATGTTTTCTTCTAGGAATTATATGGTTTTCTGTTTTACATTTAAACTTTTAATCCATTTTGAGTTTACTTTTGTGTACAGTGTAAGAATGTGGTCCAATTTTATTCTTTTGCATTTAGTTGTCCAGTTTTCTCAACATCATTTATTGAAGGGATTGGCTTTTGCCCATTGTATGTTCTTTTTGCTTATATTACCTTTAAATTCCATACAATAAATACTAAGATTGATTAATTTAGGTTTTGCCTTAATGTATATGGCCATATGCTTTGTTGCATTTTTGAAATAATTTTATTTTTGAAAATGTCTTTCAAATAGAACTATTTTATAGGTCCACCAATATAAAAAATATCAATGACTGACAATCTATAAATATTTCAAAAAAATCTAATTTTAATGATTTTTTGTACTTTTCTTCTCTCTTAATACTGTCCAAATTTGGATTATAAATTTTATGATCAGTCTCCATATCCATGGAATACTGAGAAAATCAGTAAAATATGATGAACACAAGCATAACAGTTAACAAAACAGAATGTAATTACCTGGCTGCACTTGCTAAGGCTTTTCACCTAACCTGTGAAAGAAAAAAACAGACATATTAACAGAATTGTATTCTTATGGACTGAATTTTTGTGAAGTCTGAAAAATCTACATATGGAAGGCCTAACCTGAAATCTGGTGGTATTTGGAGGGACTTCTAGGAGGTAATCAGGTTTAGATAAGATAATGAGGAAGGGGCCACCATGATGGGATTAGTGTCCTTATAAAAAGAGAAAGAAAAAGGAGAAAAACTGTCTCTCCTCACCATGTGAGTCCATAGTGAGAAGACAGATTATCTGCAAGCCAGGAAAAATGCCCTCTCTAGGAATCAAATCAAGCACCTTCATCCTGGATTTCCAGCTTCTGAAACTATGAAAATTAATGTCTGTTGTTTAAGCCACCTACTCTATGATAATTTGATATAGCAGTCTGAGTTTACTCAGACATGCATTTTATAATGAATATAAGTTGCATGTAATTGTACTTGTATATATAAATGTACATTATTCTCATTCAACAGTGTATGTGAAGTTCATAAATTGTACATACTATGTTCCAGGTACTGACTTAGGAAAATAGCAATGAATGAGAGACCAAAAATCCTTATCCTCACTGACTTTGCATTCTAGTCTGTGTATGAAAGAGTTGAGGGAGGCAGATAATCAGCAGCACAAAATAAAATATGGAGCATTTTTTATTATAATAAGTGCTAGGGAAAAATAAAATAGAGATGGGATAAAAAAAAGCCTGAATAGCAAGGATTGTGCGTTTAGATACATTGGACAAGGAAAGTATTGCTGAGAAGGTTCTGAAGGCACAAGCAGGAAGACCAAGCAGGACACTATTGTAATCCAAAAAAAATATGGGGATTTGGTTTTATGGTATGGCAGCAGAGGTAAAGAGAAGTAATCAAATTCAACATGTATTTTAAATGTGCAGTCAGTCAGTAGGATTTGCTCATGGATTTTAATATGGGATAAAAGAGAAGAAAGCAGTTCATGTCCACTGTAAGTCAGGAAATAGAAGAACGGTACTAACATTTTACTGAAATGCGCAACGCAGCAGGGGAAACAGGCTTCAGAAAGAATCAGGTCAAATGTGAGACATCCATTAGACATGTCAGTGGAGAGGTACGGTAGACAGATGAACATATGAGATTAAACTTCAGAGAAAAGGACCAGTCTGAACAAACAAATCTGGAATTTATTTGCAAGTAGACTGTCTTTAGAGCAATAATCCTAGACAAAATCATGCAAGGAGAATGTAAATAGAAAAGAGGTAGCCAAGAACTAAGTCCTATGAAATTCCAACATTTAGAGTTCAGGGAGATGAGGAGAAACCAATAAAGGGGATGAGACCAGGTAGACAAAGAAATAGGAAGAATACTGAGAATATGTCATGCCCTGGAAGCAAAGTAAAGGATGTGTGTCAAAGAACAGGGAGTAATCACTGTGCCCACTGTGCACAGCAAGTAGGATGAGGAAAGATTTAATAACTTAGAATTCATTAGTGACCTTCCCAGTAGCAGTTTTAGTGGCATATTTGGAGGAAAGACACACTTTAAGGAGTTTAAGAGAAAGAGAGGAAAGAAATAGGAGATGGAAAGTATAGAACACTAATTTGAGGAGTTTTGCTACAAAGACAGGCAGAAAAATAGGACAGTTGCACAAAGAACAAGTGAATTGAAAGGTGTTTCTTCTTTTTTTTTAATAGGAGAAATATCAATATGTTTATAGACTGATAAGGAAGAGCCAGTAGAGAGGAGGAAACTGATAATGCAGGAGAGGAATGTTGCCAGAGTAACATCCTTGACTTGGTGAGGAGGGGTGCGTTGAAGGGAATAGAATCTGTGCTCTTGGTCCAGAGCAGGTGCAGTGCAGACACAGTAACAGAAAAGAAGTCAGACCTTAGGATCCAGAAGGAAGGGGGGTTAATATGAAATAGGAAGTGATTTCATCAGGTAGGGCTATAGAATAATGTTTGGGAATTTTGAGGGGAAAGTTTTGAAATATAATTTAGGAAAGAAGCGACCAGATAGCTCTGAAGACCCACTTAATATGGGCCATTATGAATTTAAGGTGATATCAGTTGTCAGGTTTATGTGTTTTATTTACTCCAATTATGTTCAATTTGGTGGACAATGGCAAAGATTCATGGTTGGCTGGATTTAACCAGAAAAGGGATTTGTGTATGGGGCATAATAAAAAGAAAGAGAGGACAAGGCTGTGTTCATAAGAAGTGATTGTAATGATTGATAATATATCTATCTAAATTGAAGATGAGGAATGTGAGGAAATAAAGGTGAGGGATAGTAAAAAGGTGGTAGGATCAACATATTGTAGACATCTATGCAGTTGAAAGAGTAGCAATTTTAGAGGGACTGAGCTGAAAGGATAAATGGTGCCCCTAGGGTTGTTTGCTTGAAATTGAGATTTGGGGGAAGCCAAAGATCCTAGATGAATATTGTAGTGGAGATATCTGATCCCGAAATGCAAACCATCTAATGAGAATCCCTTTGTGGGAATGCTGCTTATCTTGATTTCCTCCTGATGAAGCAAGCTACCTGGTACAAATATTTTATGCAATTCTCAGTGGTTTCTATACATTAATTTGAGTATATGTCACCAACTTAGTTTCTTCACTTTTATTCTCATATAAGGTCTTTAGATCTGGCTATGCCTGTTTTCCAGATTTTATTAAACAATCTGAGCAATTTGGAAAGAAATGTTTTTCATCAACTCAAAGCAAATGAGTACATTTTTTTCCATAAAAGATTGAGTGTTACTTAAATTTTTTGTATACCTGAAATATTTTGAAATATCTTCTGCACATTTATAATGTTTGGGAGTCTTAGCTTCCTGGATATAATATGTCTTTATTCCTACGTGAAAAGCTCTTGGCAGGTGGTTAAAGCCAGTCCTCTGACCTCAGCTCTATTTAATAATATCTTTCAGTCAGAATTCTCTCTTGATTCTGTCTGCTGGTTTTTCTGAAACTCTTAGAAACTTCAAACCACATCTTCTTTAGCCATTATTTTTTTCCTTGAGGGAATGTGTGATCTTTAGCCCTGACCCTCTAAGTGAAATCACCAATCAGGCTTCTACCACCCTCTGCCCTAAGCTGTGACTTGGCTGCCTGCCTGAATTGTTGTGACATCTATAGCATCTCATTTGTCTCCTTCTCCTCCTTAACCCCAAAGGTTACTTTTCAGCTGATGCTGTATTTTTAGGTGATGCTCTTGCAACAAGGCTCATTGTAGTCTGTGAAATTAACAAGGTAGCATTATTAGAAGCAGAGATACTGATGCCTTATAGTGATCTGCTTAAAGCTGGAAGACTGATTACTGGCAGACAGACCTGGAATTCAGGTCTCCTGACAACTTGTTACAAGCAATTTTGAATTTATTTACTGCCAAAAAACAAAACAAACAACAAATACACACACACACACACACACACACACACCAAATAAAAACACTTATCCCTAGGCACAGAAAAAGTGAACCTAATCTCAGTGTGATCCTGAAAGCAGGGTGGTCTAATTAGGCTGATGGAGCACTGATGAAAGGTACTTAGTGTATAATCAATAATAATCTATTAATCTATTGGCTGAAAAGAATTGACTCGTCATTCCCTGTGATTTTTCTTCAGTGAAAACTCCATTTTTGGTCCCTTCTCTTAAGTGTGTCAGAATGTCTTCAGTACTACAAATAACTGTCAGAAGTTTTTGTACGGTTTTAAATGTACATTTGTTCTTCTTATTAATCAATGGCTATTTCTGAATGACTACTCTGTATGAGTAACATCATGTATAATATAACATCCTTTAAAGTAGGTTATAACATTCCTATTTTACAGGTGAGGAAACTAAAATTCAGAAAGATTAGCAATTTGTCAAAAGTCAGGGACTAAGGATTTATTACTTCCTTTGCATGTCCATGTCCTTCCCAAAGAACAAGATTGCTATCATGTTAAGACATTATAGATTGTTTTTATCTATAGTGTATTAATTTTAACGCATCAGTCACAAAAGGTTCTCATAAAAATAAGCATAAAAATAAGAAATAAAAATGTAATTTTCCATTCCATCTGATTTATGAGAAACAATTAGGGATCATAGTAACTGAAAAGCATTCTAAAATTAGAATCCAACTAGAATTTCAAATAATCAAGCTCTAATCAGCAAAATCATTTACATGATATTTAGGATCTTGCCAGTTTCTGTTGTCACAATATTGCAGCATTAACATCATTAGACACCAAATCTGCACAATCAGTTAAAAATCAGTCAGAATTGCAGACTAACTTAAATATTACTTATGACTTCCTGGATAATAATAATGTTGATTTCTTGGATAACAAGTACTTTAAAAAGTATTCATTTTGGGGGCACCCAGGTGGCTCAGAGGTTGAGCATCCAACTTTGGCTCAGGTCATACTCTCATGGTTTGTGAGTTTGAGCCTCACATGGGGCTCACTGCTGTCAGCACTGAGCCCATTTGAGATCCATTGTCCCCTCTGTCTCTGCCCTTCCCCAACTCATGCTTTCCTTCTCCCAAAAATAAATAAGCATTAAAACAAAGTATTCATTTTAAACAAAAGTTATGTACCATCTTTGATGATAATGTATACATTTAAAATTTTCAAAATGTTATTAACTTAGTTAAATAGGAGGAATGCTGCTCTTTATTATCTTACCCCCAAATTGGACAAACTGTATGACAGATACAGTTATACAAATACAATCATATTTATTTGTTTTGATTTGTTTAGTTGTTATTTATTTATTTGTTATGTTTATTTGTTTTGATTCACATTATATTCATTATCTAAAAGAAATGATAAAGATTTGTGAACTCTATAGATAATTATAAAAGCAACATGACTTTACTGATCAAATGGCATGAATTCTAGCCTTTCTTCTTTGGTCAATAAATACATCCACCTGAAAAATGAACGTGCAATTTTGTAAGTGTAAAAATTCTTTACTGAGGAAAAACTATGCCAACATATTTTATCTGGTATCAGTGGTGACTGTATTTTCTAGCATCAAAATATTTAAATATTTTAAAGAAGCTAACCAATAATTTGATAACAACATGTAAATTATATTTTATTCTAACTTTTGTTCAAATATGGAAAAGAATAACAATCAATAAAGTGTTCCTTCTAGTGCATGTAGGTTTCAAATCTGTCAGGCACATGTTTTCTTGAAATGTTCATCTACCACTGAATTAAATACTACTTAATAATTTGATTATATTTGAACATAGCAATTTTAATTTTTTTTAAAATGTTTTTTCAGTTTTGAGAGACAGAAACAGAGCATGAACGGGGGAGGGGCAGAGAGCGAGAGAGAGAGGAAGACACAGAATCTGAAGCAGGCTCCAGGCTCTGAGCTGTCAGCACAGAGCCTGATGCAGAGTTCGGACTCAAAAACCATGAGATCATGACCTAAGCCAAAGTTGGTCACAACCAACTGAGCTACCCAGGCACCCCTGAGCACAGCATTTTTAGTATGCTTGTTTAATAAATGCTATCACATGTTTCTTAATATGTATATTAGTTGAAGCAAGATAAAAAAACAATAAAATCCTCTTAATGTTAAATTGCTAGTGTATAATAAAGTATCAAGACTGAATAAGGGGAAAATATAAAACTCACTTTTGTATTAAGTAATTCAAATATTGAAAATCAAAAGAGTATATAATTACTAGAAATAAGGGAGTTTAGCATGATTGTAGTTCTGTATAATAATAAAAACAAATAGTTGTAAAAAAATGTTTTAAAGAGGTACCATATCAAATAAAATGTTTTAATTATCCAGAATAAATTTAGGACTAAATCTAACCAAAATGGGCAAGATTTTCTTGAAAGAAAATAATCTTTTTTCAGAGGCATTAAAGAAATTCCAATTGTGAAATATACCATGTTCACAAACTGAACAACTCAATTTTATAAAGATAACAATCTCAATCAATATTGCAACCATGTTTTAATATTGGTCAAAGACTTTTGCCTTTGTGGAATTGACAAGCAATTTCCAAAAATTATATGAAAAGCATAAAAAGTCAAGAATTGCAAAGATTCACATAAAGAAAATAAAACAGGTGGAGAATTTGTCTTATGATGTCAATATAACACAGTCTTATAAGTTTATAGAATTTAGATAATGAAATCCTGACATAAATTAGCTTATAGACAAATGGAACAGAATAGAGAGACTGAAATAAGATGCACATATTTATGGAAACTTAGGGCAGAGGTGACATTGAAGATCAGGGGAAAATTTAAAAACCATGGGGAAAAATAATTTATACGAACTTCACAACATACTGAAAAAATATATATTCAGGTGGATTGAAGCCCTAAATACATAAAATTTTAAAAGATAATATAGGAGGCAAACCAAGAAACAGACTCTTAACTATAGAGAACAATCTGATGGTTACCAGAGAGATGATGGTGGTGGAGGGGTGGGGAATGGTTTAAATAGGTGATGGAGATTAAGGAGTGTACTTGGAATGAACACCGGGTGTTTTATGGAAGTATTGAATCACTATATTGTACATCTGAAACTAAAACTACACTGTAGTTAACTAACTGGAATTTAAGTAAAAACTTAAAGAAATTTAAAAATAAAATAAAAGATAATATAAGAGAATATCTTCATGACTTTGAAATAGGGAAGGACTTCTTTAAAAATAAGATAAAAATAAATTAAATCATTTGAAAAGGTTGATTAAAAAAATAATGCATAAAGACAATGTGGTGTATATATGTACACATAAGGGAATATTACTTGGGGATCAAAAAGAATGAAATCTTGGGGCACCTGGGTGGCTCAGTTGATTAAGCATCTGACTTTGGCTCAGGTCATGATCTCACAGTTTGTGAGTATGAGCCCCAAGCGGGGCTCTGTGCTGACAACTCAGAGCCTGGAGCCTGCTTTGGATTGTGTGTGTGTGTGTCTCTCTCTGCCCCTCCCCCACTCACACTCTGTCTCTGTCCGTCAAAAATGAATAAATTGTTAAAAAAAAAACCGAAATCTTGCCATTTGAAACAATGTGGATGAACTAGTGTGTTATACTAAGCGAAATAAGTCAGTTAAAGAAGGACTATTAATATCATATGATTTCACTCATATATGGAATTTAAGAAACACAACAGATGAACATAGGGGAAGGGAAGGAAAAAATAAGATAAAAACACAGAGGGTGGGAAACTATAAAATACTCTTAAATACAGAGAACAAACTGAGGGTTGCTGGAGGGAAGATGGGTGGCCAGATGGATTAAATGGCTGATGGGCATTAAGGAGTGGCCCTGTGGGGATGAGCACTGGGTGTTATATGTAAGTGATAAAACCCTGGGTTCTACTCCTGAAACTAATATTACACTGGATGTTAACTAACTTGAATTTAAATTTTAAAAATTATAAAATAAAATGAAAAATTTAAAAAAATTAAAGATAAAATTATCAAATTCTATCAAAATACACCTTAAAGGCAGTGTCAAGAGAAACCCAGGAGTGGGACAAGATATTTCAATCACATAACTAAAATAAGATTAAGGGGTGCCTGACTGGCTCAGTCAGAAGAGCATGTGACTCTTGATCTCAGGGTTTTGAGTTCAAGCCCCACTTTGGGTGAAGAAATTACTAAAAAAATAAATAGACTTAAAAAAATATTTAAATAAGATCTAGTATTCAGATTTATGACCAAACAAGACAAAACAAACAACAACAAATAAATAAATAAATAAATAAATCCAGTAAAAAGATTGCAAAAGTCTTGAATAGAGTTTTCACAATAGAGGCACTGCAATGGGAAAAAGTGTTCAACTCAATTATTATCAGGGAAGTGAAATTAAAAAAAACATATGGTATCCTTACAAATCCTTCAAATTTGGGCAAAAATTAATAATCTGACAATACCAAGATATAATGGAGAAAAGGGGATCTTATGCATACTGGAAAAATTGTATATTTTCACAACAAGTCTAAAAGCAATTTGGCATTATGTAGCAAAGATGTGCATACCCAAGAATTTCACTCTTCTACTTCTATTATATACCTAGCTGATCTCTTACACATGTGCATCAAGAGATGCATACAATAGTGTTTATAGCAGCACTGCTGGTAATAGCAAAAGCTGAAAATAACCCAAATATCCATCACCAATAAAATGATAAATTATAGTATATTGACATAAGGGAATGCTACTCAATAATATACATTAATGAAGTACAGCTACATCCTACACTATAGGTGAATCACATAAACAAGTTTGAATGAAAAGATTAAGGCACAAAAACATATAATGTGATTCTATAAAGTTCAAAATGGGCAAAACTATGGGGCACCTGGTTGGCTCAGTTGATTAAGCGTCTGACTCTCCATTTTGGCTCAAGTCATGATCTCATGGTTCATAAGCTTGAGCCCCACATCAGGCTCCGTGATGACAGTACTGAGCCTGCTTAGAATTCTCTCTCTCTGTCTGTCTCCCTCTGTCTCTGTCTCTGTCTCTGTCTCTCTACCCCTCCCCTACACACACTCTCTGTCTCAAAATAAATAAATGAAGTTTAAAAGAAAAAAGACAAAACTAAGCCACATTGTTGAGAAATTCATATCTAGAAGTTAAAATTAAAAGGAAAGCTAGAGAATGATCCATCATCAAAGTCAGAATAGTGCATAAGGCTGTGACCATGGTGGGCCATAAAGTAGTTTTGGAAATTCTGGCAATACTCTCACTCCTGACCAACATAATGGCTACATTAGCACTGACATCATAATTTTTCTTTAAAGTATATACAAATGGTTTATGCACAATTTCTCTTTGACATAATATAACTAAATTTTTTACTTAATCTTAAAAAAGATATATACTTTCCACCAAAAGCATCATATTACTGCTAAATCGCCTAGGTTGTAGACTGCCCATATGAATATTTTTTTTACACCTCTGCCATTTATTTTTTTTTCTTTAAAAATTTTTGTTTTTTTATTGCAGAAAGAATCTGTGTGACAAAAGTAATAGGTTCCCCCACCCCACTAAGGGTAATAGGATTAAAAAAAAAATGAGAGTTTTTGCAGTTTCCAGTAGGGGGAAAAAACAGATTAATAGAATAGAACATACCAGTTATTGCTTATTCCACTGAATTTACTAAGTATTTGTGGTATATCTTGGGTTCAAAAGACCTCTCATGTAGACATAATCTGGAGTGATAGCAGTTTCTGGTGGGGGCACTATTACTACAGGCAGTGTTTTTTAAGTACTCTGCGATTCATTCATTTTATCACAACATGCATATTCCTAAGACATGAAGAAAGATAATTGTTTAAGACTTCCAGTAGAAGTGTACTTTCACTGAGAGGAGACAGGAGAGAGAGAGACAGAGAGAGAGAAGAGAAATTCAGGCTTATCATCACCCCTTAAGTTGGATAATCACAATCAGAAACATCAGAAATGTGACAGAAACAAGAAAACTGAATGGTTCAAACATGCTATTCCATTTATTGTTTCCCTTTTCACCCTTAGTATTAATAGTAGTAAGATCTTTGAAAATAATGCATGCTTCTTGGAAACTGCCTTTTTTCTCTAGTTACTATACAATATTTCACCTTTCATAAGAGAAAGATAGATTGTACTTTCTTTCTAGAATGCTAAATGAGGTTTTATTCTCATTTAAAACAGCCAAGAGAGTGTTAATAAGACACTAGTTGATTACTGCCTTCATGCTTCCAACCGCTCTAGAAATATGCTAGTGAGGTATCTTTTAAAACAACACTATGTGTACAGCATTTTGCAAAAATTGTCTTCCAAAATTTCGATAATAAGTTTGGATATTTTGGCAGGTTGAAACAAAACGAAAAATATATATCACACTTAGAGTTTAACTAGATAGATCCTTTGTTAAAATTAATTTAAAGAATCTTTCTTTTTAATGTTTATTTATTTTTGAGAGAAGACAGACCGAGCATGAGTGGGGGAGGGACAGAGAGAGAGGGAGGCACAGAATCTGAAGAGGCCTCAGGCTCCAGGTGTCAGCACAGAGCCTGACTCCGGGCTTGAAAGCACAAACCGTGAGATCGTGACCTAAGCTGATGTCAGATGCTTAACTGACTCAGCCACCCAGGCGACCTTAATTTTAAAAATCTGAAGATTGAGGGGCACCTGGTGGCTCAGTCGGTTAAGCATTGGACTCGTGATTTCGCTCAGGTCATGATCTCATGCGTTCGTGGGTTTGAACTCCACATGGGGCTCCATACACTGACAGTGCAGAACCCGCTTGGGACTCTCTCTCTCTCCTTTTCTCTCTGCTGCTCCTATGCATGCTCTCTCTCTCTTTAAAAAAACAAACAAAAAACTTAAAAAGAATTGTAAGATTGAGACACAACAGCTAATAAAAATAAGAAACTGGGATACAAACCAAGTCTCATTATAAAATTACCTATTTTATTACATTTGTAATTGTTTATATTGTTTACATACTTGAAATTGTTTATATTCTTTACATTGAGTCATTCAGCCTGGTGCACTTACCGCAATGTTAGCAGTTTAAATGAATGCTTTATGTAACAAAGCAATATATTGACAATTACGTGATCTGGATAGTTAAAGATGTAGGTAGATGTGAAAATATTTTTTGGGGAAAAAAATTCCCCTGGACATCAATACTACCAATGTTTATCTAGCAACTATTGTCCTAAAGTTAACATATACAGTTAACTGCATTATTATGCATTAAATGCATTATTCCTGCATTATTGCTTTAGAATACCAGAGATCCTGAATAATTCCTGCATTATTGCTTTAGAATACCAGAGATCCTGAAATCAATCTCTTAGCCTACTGCTTACCCCACACTTCTTATTTCTCCTGGTTTTCTTTACACAGTATAATTTATGTACCCTCTAACCAAACTATTTCCTCTCCAGCTCAGTGATTATTTCACTTTCCCTGATTTAGTCTTCTCTTCTTGGAATAGTTTGCCTCCCTAGGACCTTCCAATTTCCCAAAGAAACTTTTCTAAGTGAAAACAGCCATAATAATTGCTATTTATTATTATGTACCAGACACTGCAACTAACATTTCATATGCTTTATGTCACTTATTACCCAAAATAAAAGGAAACTTGTTATTCTTTTTACCGATAAAACAACAGAGATTTAAAGAAATTGCATAAGTCACCCAAAGTCAAAATGTTGTCTCAGTTAAGGCCACAGTCCTAACAACAAGGCTAAATTTGGAAGATCCTCTAGGGCTAAAACTACCATCTTTCTGTTAACCTACCCTTGTAGATTGCTTGCTCAATGCTGTGAATATGCATAGATCCTTATATCCTTATTCAGTTGAAATCATGAGCTTGAGAGATTAAGTTTGTGAGTTCCCTATGTCCAACACTTGTCATTAATGACATACACGATCAAAGCCAAAAGTCCACTTCTGATAACAACAGAATCATTAAGATAGGACAAAGTATCTAACTGATAATGTATATTTTTAATGTGATTCTGTATTTCTCCATTATTTGACTCTACCTTTGCTTTTAATATTGTTATTTTGCTGTATTAATTATTTGCTGTTATTTGCTCTAAGTTAAAATAGTCTTATTAAAAGTGATAGCTATATCTTCTTTATTCTATATTCTAATCCCCTTAGCACCCTCCATGGGCTCAAGAATAAATATCAAATTAAGTAGAAAAATCCATACTTTACTTATAACTAGATGAAGTACAGAAAACATAGAAAGAATAGTATAAATGAGAAATTAGAGGGAGGTTCCAAATAAATGACGAAAATATCAATTTCCTTATTCTTATTTTCTATAGTTTATTATATTATATATTATAACATAAGCACTAAATATTTATCTGAATCATTAAAAGACTTGGAAGGAAATGATAATACTGTTGATAAAAATAAATATTGGATAATTAAGTAATTAAAATCAATGTGATTTTTGTAGAAATCCATCAGAAAACTAACAGGTAATAGTGGCAAGAGCATAGAACTTAGCCAGAAGATTCTGATGGGTTCTGAATTATCTAGTTACTTGCTTGCAGAAGTTGCTTAATTTTTCCAACTAATTTTTAAAGGGATTACGTAATTCTTTAATCTACCACATTTTTAAGAATTAAGTGAGATAGCATACATGAAATTAAGTCATAAAACCACAAAATGCTGTATAAATGTACAGCTTATTTTATGAATTTTCAAGCAATCCACAAGCAATCTAGATTTATAGCTGGTGGTTTTCAGCCAAGGAGTAGTCTAATAAAAGCAGAACTGTAAGGAGATGAATTGGAAGTAAAGAACATATGATAAGGGTCAAGACTAGGTTGATGGCATCAGGCATAGCAGAAATTTAAGGAGGCAATGAGAGCCAAATGAAAAAAGCCATATACTGTGTGATTCCAACTATATGACATTCTGGAAGAGGCAAAATTACAAAGATAGTAAAATAAAAAAGTGGTTGTTAGAATTTAGGGGACAGGGAGGGATGAATATGCAAAGCACAGAAGATTTTTATGGCAGTGAAACTAACCTGTACCTACTACAGTGGTGGATACATGTAATAATACCTTGGTCAAAACTATGTATAACACCCAGAGTGAATCCTAATGTACACTTTGGACTTTGGAAGTGTCAATGGAGGTAACAAATGTACCACTGTGGTGGGGGATTTTGACAGTGGAGAAGGTGATGTGTTTGTGGAGACAGGGTGTATGTGAGAATTCACTGTACTTTCCACTCCCTTTTTCTGTGAACCTAAAACTTCTCTAAAAAATAAAGTTTATTAATGTAAAGAAGGGACATTATGAGAGATATTCTGAAGGAAATCTAAGACAAATTATCATCTATCAGAAATAAATAATTAATTTTAAAAATAATTTGATAGAAGCATACTGAAATAAGAGTCTAAAGGTTTTGGTGCCAGTTCTGCCTCTACTTCATTAAAGTGGGTATCAGCTTCATATGATTTGGCCCCCACATCTGTTATGAAGCCATAACACCCTGGCATCTAGATAGACACCTGGCACATAGGAGGTACTAAATAAATACTTAGGAAATGAATAAATGGATGAATGACCCATACTTCCCTCAAAGGTTGTTGTATCAAATGAGATAATGTATCATAAGTGCTTTGTGTACTATAAAGAAATAGATATATGAAAACATTACCTAATTGGAAGTTCAATTTAGGCTTTTAAAAAAGTTCCAACAAAGCTTTTCAGCAGTTAAATGGATTACTTTCAGAATAGTGAATTCTCTGTCAAAGCTAAGTTAAAAGTTAGAGTTCAGTGATCTTCTATCAGATAAGCAATAAAAGTAACTCTTGGGGCGCCTGGGTGGCGCAGTCGGTTAAGCGTCCGACTTCAGCCAGGTCACGATCTCGCGGTCCGTGAGTTCGAGCCCCGCGTCAGGCTCTGGGCCGATGGCTCGGAGCCTGGAGCCTGTTTCCGATTCTGTGTCTCCCTCTCTCTCTGCCCCTCCCCCGTTCATGCTCTGTCTCTCTCTGTCCCAAAAATAAATAATAAAAAATAAATAAATAAATAAAAAAAATAAAAGTAACTCTTGCTGTGAGCATAGGGTGGAATGCAATTTTATAATTGTATAATCTTTTATGAATGATAACCAACATTTATTGAATGTTTATCAGGTGTTAGACACAGCGCTAACTGTGCATCCCACCACAATTCTTTGAGATACATGAGACTAGTACATCCACAAAACAGAGGCTCAGAGAAGTTAAGGCACTTGTCTGCTTCACAGAGTAGGAAGTAACTAGGGAATGACTTGAACCCAGATTTATCTAGCTCCTCGGCCTTCCCTTGAAAGTCTGTATCACATTACACTGCCTCATAACAGCAATAGTGTCTCCTTTACTCATTACTGTGGCAATCACTAACTCTTAAATCTTTGTCGAATTTATCTGCTAAATGACGGTTAGTAGCTGCTTGGTGATTCAAGTCTATTTTATCAGTCCTAGCAAATCAGAAGTGGCATTTCTGATTTTGTTAATTCCTCTACTACAAAATGGTATATTATACAGGAAAAGGAAGAAAATTTTAAAGAGTTTTTGGAGTAACAAAAAAGTAACGTTTTTAAAAAATAAAGTATCACTGAGACTTCATATTCCAGCAGCACTGCTGAAGACTATGAAACCGATTAAAGAATCAAGCTTCATCTGACCAGACATTATTACAAATCTTATAATAACATTATTTATTAGATGATTGCTGCCCCAGGCATATGAAAATTTTCCAAGTAAACATCTAGTTACCAGTCCTAAATTTTAAAGATGCATATTCCTCTAAAAGGCACTCTGTGCTCCAGGATAGCATGGAAATATGCTCTTCATTTCACATTGCTCAAAGTATTGTTTATCCTGACTATATCTGGGCTTGGTTCTAACTTAGGCTACTACTTATTGACCCTTAATAATATACCAAGAACACTTGTTTAATTAACCCAAGCCCTCCCAAATACTCATTTAAGCCAAAATATAAGGATGTTTTAGAACTAGTGAAAAATAGCTTTGTCCTTCCTTTTAGTTGAGTTTGTCGCCAAATCTAATACAGAGCAGGCAGTAAAAGGGAGTAGTTATAACTTTATGTGAATGATCTAAATTTGTGTACACTTGTCTGATAGTATCTTTAAAATTCTAATAGATTCCGTATTTGGTCAGATAACTAAATTAAAACAAAAATCTTTCTCCCTGGGTTTCCTGAATGGGTTTCCTTAGTTGTAAATTATATATGATGCTCAGAACTGAAAGAAACCTTAGAAACCACTGAGACTAATTCCTGGATTTTATAGGTGAACGAAACTGCCTCTAAGTGAAATGGCTTACATAATGGCACATAACCATTGAGGCTGAAGATGACTTAGATCCCAAGTGTCTTAATTCCTAGCTTGTCTTCCTATTTCATGTTTCATAGAAGAGATCTTAATTGTACTGCAGGGTAAATTCATGTCATTTTCAACCTTTTTAAAGTGGCATTGCCTGCCCCAATTTCCAACGCCTGCCTCTAAATTCCAGTCAAAACAGACTACCAAGGTATTCATCAAATGAATCAAGAGAAAATATTACATTGATAATGTAATTAATCTTCTTTTATTGCGATCAGAGTGTGATTAAGACATACCCTACACATCTGTAAGATATAGATATTATTTAAACACAGCCTTTAAGTTTCCAGTATTGTTTAAACTTAATTTTAATAGTAGCAGCAAAAAATTTGAAGTGACTGATACAATACTTTTCAAGCAAAGCAACATATTTTCTTAAGAAAATTCACTCAGCCATGCATTTATTCACTCAACACTTTGGTGACCCTTAATCTGAGCCAGTCCCCATATTAGTTACATAACAGGTACAGTGATGAATGTAAATAGACTTGGAATTGCCCTCATGGAGCTTATACCATAGTGGGAAAGGAAACCTCAAATAAATATCACACTAATTAATAATAACAAATTGGATTAAGGAATTTACTTTCCTTTCCAAAGGACAGAAATCTAATTCTGTGCATGTGTATAACAAAAGAAACAGACCTAGACAAGGGTTAGCGGTAGTCAGGGAAAACTTCTCAGAGGAGGTGACATTTAAACTGAGAACTGAAGGATCGATATCAGGATTGATTTCTGTCCTTTGGAAAGGAAAGTAAATTCCTTAACCCAATTTGTTATTATTAATTAGTGTGATATTTATTTGAGGTTTCCTTTCCCATTATGGTATAAGCTCCATGACGGCAATTCCAAGTCTATTTACATTCATCACTGTATCTGTTATGTATCTAACATGGGGACTGGCTCAGATTAAGTGTCACCAAAGTGTTGAGTGAACTGAAGGACCAATATCAGGTGACTAACCAAACAACAGTGGAGTGAGGGAGTATTCCAGACCCAAAGCCTTGTGGCTAGCATTAGTGTGCTGCATTTTTGCGTTCAAAGAACAGAAAGACCGGGCGCCTGGGTGGCTCAGTCTGTTAAGCGTCCGACTTGAGCTCAGGTCACGATCTCACGGTCCCTGAGTTCGAGCCCCGCGTCGGGCTCTGGGCTGATGGCTCAGAGCCTGGAGCATGTTTCCAATTCTGTGTCTCCCTCTCTCTCTGCCCCTCCCCCGTTCATGCTCTGTCTCTCTCTGTCTCAAAAATAAATAAACGTTAAAAAAAATTAAAAAAAAAAACAAACAAAGAACAGAAAGACCATTGAGAATTTTGTATCTGAAAAAAAAAATTATTCCTTTATGTAGAACAAAGCATGAAACAATGGCTGACATATGGTAAGTAGTCAACAAATATTTAAGTGAATAAAAGGCGTTTTTAGTACAAGACAATGAAATTGAAGTAGCAATTGAGCTTTCTCTGAGTCCAAGAGGTGTCAAAAGTGTCCTAAAAATAGCAAGAAAACCTAAATTGCCTTGTTTAAAAATGCCAAAGGTGGCACGCCTGGGTGGCTCAGTTGGGTAATCATCTGACTACAGCTCAGGTCATGATTTTGTAGTTTGTGAGTTCGAGCCTTGTATCTGGCTCTGTGCCGACAGCTCAGAGCCTGGAGCCTGCTTCAGATTGTGTGTGTCCCTCTCACTCTGCCCCTTCCAGCACTCATGCTCTGACACTTTCTCTCAAAAATAAACATTAAAAAATAATATTAGTAATTTAAAAAAAAAATTAAAGATGCCAAAGGTAATAATGTGCTTTTAAATGGTCATCCTTCAACTAAAACACCTGACCAAGATTATGAAATTTAAAAAAAAATGATTTACACTTTCAGCTAATTTTATGATACTATATAAACATTATTACTTTTAAAGATATGAATGGTCCCAATTTGTCTCCCAGGTAAAATGAATATCATTTAAGTAATTAGATCTGTTTGCACAACTCAGATTATTCTCACTGAAGAAAAAAAATAAATTTTTCCTTTTTTCCCCATAGTAGTTGGATTTAAACTGCTTAACTAATCTACTTAACTGTTTCCAATAATATAAATATCTACCATACTTACAGTCACCCCATACACTCCATTCATACTGTCCTCTCTGTCGCTAGGTCCTAACTCATTCTAGTGTTTGGCCTTTGAGCCTCGTATTCACTCTGACAAGAATATTCTCTCCCAGATTCTGCATGGCTGTCTTCGTCTCATCACTTAGATCTTAGCTTAATGTCACTGAAAAAAAAAAAAAAAAAAAAAGATTTCCCCAGCTTTCCTAGGTAAGAGAACATGGTATAGTGCCTAGTCCATGGTAAGCACACCACAAGTGGTAGCTGTTATTATTTTTAATGTTAAATAAAACATACCAACTGAATGATTTCTATTAGCCTCAACACAGTGAAAGACATTTTATACACTTTTAATTCTTACTACTACCAGATAACTATTATCATTTTTATTTTAAAATGGATTACTCAGAAAGATTAAATTGCTTAGCCAAAGTCACTGAGGCCTCAAGTGGCAGAACATTTGTCTAAAATAAAAAATCAAAACAACAACAACAAAAAAAAGGTATGTAATTTTTTTGCAACATATACATTTTGATGAAAAGAAACCAAATGCACAAATGATGCAGTTATATTGTACTTACACTGGAAAAATTAAGATGGTTGAGTAACATACTTTTTCTGATTGAATTACTGTGACAGTAGCTTCACATTTCTCTAACTTGTGGCATGGTTTATGCCCCAAACTCAAATGAACTCAATTGAAAATTTACTATATGCTTGATTTCTTTACATTTTCTAGTCAGTACTGACCTAAAGTTCCTCCAATATTTAGAGTTATTACCCACCACCCAAATTAGCTCTTGAGACTTGTTATTAACCAGACTGTTTCAAATAGGTGAAACACAGATTAGTGAGTATCTAGAGGGTGCCAAGCAATGTTTTATATTACTGTATGTTATCCCCTGAAGACGACAGTGCCCTGCATGTCTATGGCTAGGTGTAAATTAGAAGTTGGAAACTGGGAACCTGTCTTGTTTTGAGGCAGCTCTTGATGAGATAGAAACTTCAAGGCAGCTTCCAGAAAAAGAAATACAGACAGATTTTCTGGGTTCACTGTAAGATGGAAACAAAACAAAACAAAACAAAACACATGGAATGTAGCTTGAGACTGAGAAAAAAAACCTTGGAGTTTGGGTAAATAAGTAAAAAGTATCTTGAAAATCTAGTCTAGACTTCATTTTAGAGATGAGGGAAAGGAGGCATAGAATTAAAATAAAGTTCAATTAACAGGTGAGATCAAAAGCATTTGTACTGACTGCCCAATGCACTTTAGCTTACCCTGCACTGCCATACACAAAAATCAATTAACTGATGTTGATTTGACTCAACTCAGCAAGTAACTTGAGGTAAATAGTAGAAAATCTGCTCTCTAAGAGAGAATTAATACAAAAAAATAATAAAGTGCATTCTTTTAATATTAAAGAGCTTAGCCACAGTCAAGCTTTCTAATTAGGTCAGGATAATTTAAAATGGACTAAAAACTATCCCAGGTGGGAATATCAAAAATTCATAATTTTGCCCTGGATACTATCTCTGTGACCTTAGAGGTTTTAGAAGAGCAATAATTTATCCCTAGCTCCCATGAAATTTAGATATTTATACAGGCAGTAGATTGAAAAGAAAAGCAAAAACTCACATAAATTCAAGAAGCAATAAGTATTTCAGGTCTTTATAAATACCTGCCCTTTTCCTTTTAAGTCTGAATTAAGAAATACTGACAGGTTTCATGTCCAAGTTAATGTGAAATGACAGATTATTCAGTTCAGAACACTGTGAAGAGACACAGGGTAAATTATTCAATGCCACCTCAACTATGTTTTTTACTCAAAAAATTATCTGTTTGAGGCTGTATCTGTTTCCACAGCATTTTTCAGTTTTAGAAACATCTCACTGGAAAAGTTTAGAATTCAGTGCACAGTCACTCCAAAAGCATTTACCTAGTTTTATTGCATTCGGTTTTAATTTCTCTCTCTTTGCATTCAGTTTACACAGGTTTTTACCAAACTGTTCAAGAGCCTATAAGGAAGAAATAACTTTTAATATAAAATAGAAAGAAAATGTTATAAATATATACAAGTTTATACCTGCCTAATAAATAGTGCTTTTCAAAGTATGGTTGAGGGAAGAACATCCATTAAATTTTTAGTAGTTTTGTATTGTTAATAAGGAAAAACTGACACATTCATGCTAATAGATGCATGATAACACTGTGAAATATACCTTGAACCCATGAAAACAATGAAACGTATTTTTACAGTAAAAATAAAGACAGGAATTTCAATACTATCAAATGAAATTAACTCAAAATTCCTTCCACTCTCCTTTACAGTGTTACTCTTTGCCTCTCTACTGTGGTTAAATAACCAGACCTGTTTTCATGGACCTTCAAGGAAAAAAAATGTGGCTTGATAAGTTAATTGACTATAAAATGTAGTGATTGGGGCGCCTGGGTGGCGCAGTCGGTTAAGCGTCCGACTTCAGCCAGGTCACGATCTCGCGGTCCGTGAGTTCGAGCCCCGCGTCAGGCTCTGGGCTGATGGCTCGGAGCCTGGAGCCTGTTTCCGATTCTGTGTCTCCCTCTCTCTCTGCCCCTCCCCCGTTCATGCTCTGTCTCTCTCTGTCTCAAAAATAAATAAAAAACGTTGAAAAAAAAAATAAAAAATAAAAAAAATAAATAAATAAATAAAATGTAGTGATTAATCAGATATTCTGATGAGGAACTTGAGCACTATTTTACCATTTGTTGATTTATTGTGTTATGATGCTTAGTTCTTTCCTCAAGAAAACATTTATAACATAATATTCTGAGATCTGGGATACTGAGAAATATATCAGAAGTATAAGAGGAAGGGAAATCATGAGTTATGGGTAGGAAAATAGTAACTGAGGATCAGAGAATATCATACCAATGGGATCTGAACAATAACAACAACAAAAAGTTATAGAATATTAAGTAATTTACCAGACAGATGGGAGACTGGGAAACAATAAAAGTCTTATGCAGATGGAAGAAAACTATTTGAAAAGACCTAAACATAAACTCTTCAAAGAATGGCAAGTAGCTCACTCATGGAAGTTAGGATAGGTGTAGATATGAGAAAGCAGCTAGGAGTCTGAGATGAGATTAGAAAGGCAGAGAGAGATTAAGATTATGAAAGATATCATTTGTCATGCTACAGAGTATGCATTTTATCCTGAATGCAGTGTGGAGACATGAAAGGGCATTAAGTCGGTTGGTAACATTATTGTATGGCACACTGAAGGCAGTGGGATCACTATGTAGGAAGTGGCCTGATAGTGAGCAGAGGTAGCAGAATTGCAATAATATAGATGAATTCTGATGAGAAGCTCAAAGGTTGTGATAGTGAGAGAAAGTGGTAATGACATGTTAAGCCTGGGCCCAAAGCCAGAACAAAGTTACATTAGGCACCTAGTATTCTGAAGAGACTCCTATAAATTTGGCAACCAGATAGTTCCTCCAGGACCTAGATAGCTAAACCGGTTCTGCTTATACAAGTATCTCCTTAGCATAATGTCATCTTCCCCACCCACACCACTCTTTGCTCCTCACCTCTGTGTATATAAGAATATTAGGGGGTGCCTCAGTGGCTCAGTTGGTTAAGCGTCTGACTTTAGCTCAGGTCATAATCTCATGGTTCGTGAGTTCAAGCCCCACATCAAGCTCTGTGCTGACAGTGCAGAGCCTGCTTGGGATTCTCTGTCTCCATCTCTCTGCCTCTCCCCGACTCGTGCCTTCTGTCTCTCTCAAAATAAATAAATAAACTTTAAAAAAAAAAGAGAATATTAAACAGAGAGAAACATTCTTTGCAACCTTTGTCCAAGTGGGCAGTAGGCTTTTCTTACCCATCCCTCCTCCAAATTCAAGTGACAAAAAGACTCAAAGGACTCACTTAGAGAAATTATAAAACCGGTATCTTGTTTCTTCATTGAACATTTTCTTAAACAGACTTGCTTTTTATTTCCTGGCTCTGGGGGAAAAGATAACTCAAGAGAGATGAAAGGCAGAAAAGAGAGTGGCAGGAAAGATAAACTATGCTCCCACCATTTAGAAAGGCAAGAGCATACAGGGTTCTCATGGATTGGTTGGATTTTGGAGAAGGTTGGAAAGCATAAGCTTTCTGGAATCTGTAAAAAAGTGCCAGAGGTGGGAGCTTCCAGAAAGTTGGAAAAACCGGTACCTAAAAGGGAGGTTACAGTGGGAAAATCTGCAGTCAGGAAGCACCAAAGACTAATTTGATGTGCTCTCAAAAGCCAGTCTTCTGGAATTCTGCTTCAACAATGGCTCAGTGGACAATAGCTTTACCCAGATTAGCAGCTATATCCCAGTAAGGGACAGTAAGTAGTTTTGTTTTAGTTTAGTTTAGTTTAGTTTAGTTTAGTTTAGCTTAGTTTAGCTTAGTTTTGCTCACTGTCCAATTTATTAGAGTGATCTCTTCAATGTAAAAAGAGAGAGGGGCAGCAAGGATGTGAGGCATAGGATTGCATACCAGTGTTGTTTGGGGCCAGCAGTGGCTGCACAGTTACAGAGGCACTCACAGCCCTGGGCTTGAACAAGATAGCATCCTGTGCCAGAGAGATTATGCTCTATATTGTCACACACCAGACCGTGAGGACTGAGCACACAGAACCCCCAGTGAGAATAAAGACATACAAGGTTTGCAGTTTCATTGCGTTTTGAAATCAATTCAGCCATAAAAATGAGACTGGGGTTTGGAAAGGCAAGAACCAACCAGAGAAAAGGCACCCATCTTGAGGTAGGGACCAAAGATTTGCAGTAATAGTCCCATAGCAAGGGATCCCACTGGGGATAAGAATATTGCACTGAGCCGGGTAATGGATGGAGGAGTGGGGAGAGGAAGCAGAGGACGGAGACTGGCAGGGGATAAAGTTGGATAAGTTGGATAAGTAAGAGACACTGGGTTCCTTTCCAGATCTCTCCTCCCTACTCTAACACACAGAGGAGAGAGAGAACTGGGAAGAAGAAGGAGAAAAATGTGAAGAGAAACAATTCTCCACTCTCCTTGTAGCTGCAGGGTCCTTGGTCAAATCACTTGTCAGTGGTGAGGTAGGGAGAAAAAGAACAGGAAATTAGAGATAAATTTTATCTTTATAAAAATAGAAAATTATCTAAAAGCTATGAGACATTCTTGGATGTCTAAAGGAAATAGAAAAATTGATTTGACAGAACATAGTTAGAGGCAATGATTTATTTATTTATTTATTTTTATTTTATTTTTTTTAGAGGCAATGATTTAAAAAAGTAAAGTCACTTTGTGTTTGTTACCCATTGCATTTAGAGTTTCCAATAAGCCAAAAAAAAAAAAACAAAACAAGGAAAAAGGTCTAAGAGATATCTGCAATAGATCTGACTTGACCACTTTTTTATGAGAGAAAAAGAAGAGTATATGATGACTTCTGAGTTAGTAGTCTGAATTATGTCATTAGCTTAAGAAAAAGAATTACTCTAGACTTTTCTTCTCTGGGCACAGCTACCTCATCTATAAAACAAAGAATTTTATGGTGGCTCTTAACCTTATTTTCCTCACAGACGTCTATGAAAGTCTGAAGGAAGTTATACACTGTCTCCACAAAAATAGGTACTTGAACACTCAGAGTTTTCAAACAAATTCATGTAAAAGAGGGAACATTGGAGTGAGAAGCCAGTTTGAGGAAAAAGATTGAGTGTAGTTCTGAATATGTTAAGTTGGATGTGTCCATGACAAATCCTTGTAGAAATGTCCTTCAGAAAGAAGACAATACAAACTTGTGCTTGGGTTGTTTTGTTTTGTTTTCATGGCAAGCACCTTCTGATCTCCAGCTCTAAGAAAAAGATGGTCTCCTTCTCACCCATGCTTCAGAGCCGGAAGGTCCTGAAATTTTCAGTGGCTCAACACAGAACGTTCTGGAATTTCTTTAGGTTGCCTGTAGAAATGCTCAGAGCCAGGCATAGGGGCATTAATTAAAATAACTCCTTCATTGAAGCTTTCTCTCTCACTTTCTAAAAGCTGTCATACATGTCCTTCTGGGTCTTCCTTTCAGCTAAATTGCATCTAAAGAAAAGAGCATGGTAACAGACCAGCCTTCCCTGAGTGATTATTGTTCTTATCTTTTTAAAAATTACTGATCGAGTTAAGGAGTATTAGTTTCTTTCTTTTCTCTCATCTATAGAAAATGTGTGTCTTCTCTTGTTACCCTTGAATTTACTCTTCTATCAGCTTTTATTTTAAGTCAGAGCTTCCCCTAAGTGTGTGGTTTTACACAAAGCTTTCTTTTGATGTTTACATTGGGTTAATGTCTGGTAGCTAAAAGTGCACTATGAATTTTGGGATCCAGCAGGGCCTAGTCTAAAATCCTGCTAGTTATGTCAGTCCTTTCTGCCTCATTCTCTTCTTTTTCCTTTATCAAATGAGTATAACAATATCTTGGGATCTTTATAAGGGTTAAAATAAAGTAATGTATTAAGAGAGCTTTGTATAGGCCCTGGCATATTGTTGGGGTTTAATAAATGTTATCAAAACAAACTATATGAAATTTCATTTTTTTTAATTTCATTTTTTTTAATTTCATTTTTTTAAAGTGATTTGAACTGCTTTGTGCTCAAATTCTTCATCTACAAATTAAATTGGTTAGGGTATATTTAGTTCAATCCAGTCCCCATTTATTGAGTACAAGCTATTATGGGGTTAATGAAGAAAATAAGTGAAGGAGGTTACAAATCAGTCAGGAAGATACTGGCAGGAAAACAAATAACAAATCAAAAAGCATGACTGAAATCAGGGTTGTACCAATTGCTGTTAGTCTTGAGTAAAATAATAAACGTTGATGGACCACAGTTTTCTCATCAGTAAATGAGACTAACAATACTCAGCTCACACAGTGCTTAGAAATATTTTATTAAATAGCATGAAGACTGGTGTGATGCCTGACACATAAAAAGTGGTCAGTGATGTTTATCATTAGTAGAATCTTTTCAAGACTTTCAGAGGTGCTAAACTCCCTTATTTTTTTTCTTTTTTTTTTAAGTTTATTTATTTATTTAGAGAGAGCTCATGAGCAGGTGAGGGGCAGAGAGAGAGGGAGAGAATCTCAAGCAGGCTCCACGCTGTCAGAGCAGAATTTAATGCAGGACTCAAATCTTCACCAATCATGTGAAATCATGACCTGAGCTGAGAAAGAGTCAAGACGCCCAACCAACTCAGCTAACCAGGCGCCCACTTTTATTTTTTAAAGATCTCATCCTAGATTTTATCTAGAAAAATAAAATGTATCTACATCCCATATAAAATGTACTTTTTGCCATATTTTGAAATAATTTTATAACTTTCATTGAAAGTGTTAATATAATAGTAAAATGTGTATTATATTGTAACTTATTAGTAACTTTTTTGTATAACAATGGAAGAGGTAAGTTGAAGCTGACTAATTATTACAATATTCCTTTGCATTATTTTCAATTCTGTAGTTATTTCTGATTATTAGAGCCAATAACTTTTTTTCATGTCTCAAATCATAAAGCATCCCCTTAAAGATGCTGAGACTGTGCTCAATGGATAAAACACCCCAGCTGTTGGGTACTAAGGTAAAATATGACAGATGCTCTAGTGAGGTTCCGAGGAAACAAAAATAAAAGAATAATTCTAATTAAAGAGAATTAAGGAGGAGTCCAGGTAAAATATATACTTGAGCAGTGATAAATAGGTAAGAGTCTGACCATTGAATAGTGTGTGATCTCATATGACCAGAGCAGTAGTCTCCAAATACAGGTTTGAAAATTTCTGAGATGTGTAAGACATCCATTAGGGGACATGAAGAAGGAAAGGAGAAAACTGGCATAACATATTTGCTTTTACTTACAATTATAATTTCTAATTATTCCATGTTCACAACGTACTTAATATATTAGTATAGTACTGTGTGTGTGTGTGTGTGTGTGTGTGTGTGTGTATGATGGTGTATGTAACTATAAATAAAATATGTATATTGAGGATGCATTAGAAGACAATTTGGAGGCCTGCAGAGCACAGGGTAAAAGATTAAGGGATGATAGAAGTTACGGACATTTGGTGAAGACTTTGGACTGGTCTACTAAGGAGTTAAGTACATTATTTTGTAGGCCATGGGGAGCCATAAAACATTTAAGCAAAAGAGTTATTAAATCTGTGATTTAGGAAGTTAAATCTAGAGGTAACGTGCAATTTGAATAAAAGAAGTGAAATAAATTATGGAAAAAAATCAATAGGCTTATTAATAGGCCATTGTGCCTAAGACCCTCCCAAAGCAAGGTATGACTTCCTAATCTTCAACTCTCCAATGAGATGTCACCTCTTCTGGTATGCCTTCCCTAATCATGATCACAACTCCCAGGCTGGCAAGCTGTCCCTCCTTTGTACTCCAAATAGTTCCCTGTACTTACTCCTTTCCAGAGTTTATTACACTGAATGTCAATTTTCTGCTTACTTGTCTCATGCTTCTATTCCCTGTTGTTCCTAAGGGTAAGAGCTGGAACTTATCCATCATCATATTCCATATGACTTCCCCAGTGATTGGAATACAAAAGATATTCAATAAGCAGTTGATAAATCTAACTAAGGTATTTCACTCTTTCTCACCTTCCAGCCATTCATTGGACTAACTCCTACTACTCTTCCTGGTCTCAGTTTAGATATCACTTTCTTCAGAAAAGTGTGTTTCCATTTAGCTCTTATCTCCTTTAAGCATAATTGTATGTATAATTGTCTTTCTTATTATGAGGATGGCTATTTCACTTACCAAAGCAGGGAACCAAGGTAAGTAGATTTTAAGTTCATTCAGTGCTAAATTTTGTATATCCATCCTCTTTGGGGACTGTGGTGTTTTGATGACCTTCATGTTCAATCCATATCACCTCTAACTAAAGCTGTGAGTTTTCTCTAAGATAAGGAAAGCCTCTGTATATCTGTTCTCTTCCTGGCCTGAGTGCTCACCTTTGACCTCATTTATAGACATATTCCCATCCTATGATCAGTGTAAAACAATCTGTAGGAGTTCTCATGAGAGAGTGTTCTGTTCAGAGTAACTTAGTAGAGCCAAAAACAAAGGTTACTAGTATTTATGTCAGCTTCCATGATCCCACCTGTTCTCTGGATCATGAACCCCATGATAATGTACTGCAGCAAAACACTCAGCCCACAGGACAGTGGCACTTCTTTTTATTACTGATTAGTGGCTACCAGGAGTACTGTTGCCACAATGCTTCTCCAAACCTTATTAGTAATTTTTCCTAAAAGCAAAACTGCTGCTCTGGTTTATTTAATCTCATCTCTATTTATAAACATATCATGCTCTTTTCTTATTTTTTCCTCCTTTACTATTTTGTTCATTTTTTTCTAAAAATATTTTTATTTCCTTCTACATATCCATTTTTTAAGATCCATATAAATTTTGTCCCCTTGTAACAACTCTTCCAGTTGGCTTTATTGCTTATCTTCTCTTCTGAACTACACAAGAATTATAGCCAGGCACATAAATTTATCTCTCTGTAGTCCTTGTGAATAATTAAATTGTTCACACATTATGGACAGAGATCGTGTCTTAAAATTTATTTTACATTGTCTGCCATGTTCTGCATAACAGAAGAAATACAGTAGTCATTAATTCTATTGATCAGATATTGGTAGTTCTTCTTCTAGACACATGGTAGGATTATACTTCCCTGTTATTTTGAGGCATTTGAGGCCAGGTGTTTTGCTTTGGCCAATGAAATATCAGTAGAAGTGTTGTGTGCCACCTCCATGTAATAACCGTATAAGTCTTTGTGTAGTTTGTCATATTCCAATTTTTTCTATCTTGGTAACTGGGAAACCATTTCAGCCTGGATCCCCAAAGAAACATGACATGTTGAAGAATACCCCAGCTGCCTCTCGATGGATGGCATCCAGAAGATCCAATGTAATTTGCTACTTCTTGAAAGAGCCACGTACTAAGTGCAGAGCAATTGAATAATGAGCATCAGATATTTGGCCAGTTGAGGAAAAAAGCAGAGATAATGAAGACAGATGTGCAACTTCACTCCTAACAGAAGCAGAACTTTCTTCCTTCAGCAGTACTTCAAGAGTACAGGTGCACAAAAATATAACCATTAGGTTGAATCAAGTTATATTGCCATTTTTGTAGGATAAAAATAGCCAAATATTGGAAATTTCCTGCAGTTCTAGCAGATAGAAATAGAACTACGAGAAGAAAATAAGAAAAATATCTGTGAGAAGAAATGTAGCATCTTTCAATGAACTATTGAATTTTATAGTATCTGATAAAAATAAGACCTGAATTTTCCTGAATATATCGAAGACAGTTGATGTTATACTAGAACCTGTGACTAGATTCTAACCATATTGGACTAAATACTTTATTATGACTAGGAGTAACTGAAAAATTATAAGCGAAAAAAGAAAAGCAAATTTGCACAAATAATAAAGGAGACTTGTTTTTTACAAATCCTTACCCAGCTTAATAATCTTTTCTGAGATCATTCAAGAAGTAAGTAATCTGAATGCTTTATATATTTTTAAAAGTTAAATTTATAGTTCAAATCCTTCCCACAAAGTCTTTATTGCAGAATTCTAACAAACATTTAAGAAGTAAATAATATTAATTTCACACACACACTTTCAGAAATTTAAAGGGGAGGGAATGTTTCCCAATTCATTCTATGAAATCACCATTACTCTGAAAACAAAACCAGACCAAAAAAATTAAACAAAAACAAAATTACAAACCAATATCTCTTATGAAAATAGATGCAAAATTCTTAGCAAAACTATCTTAACAAAGAAGAATAAAGTGACAATTATTACTTTTCCTAATATTACAGATTATTATATAGTTATGGTAAATGAGACAATTTGATATTGGCTGAGAGATAGACATATAGATCAATAGACCAAAATAGGGCAACCAAAAATAGACCCACACAAAAATGCTCAACTTATTTTTGACAAAGTAAACAGAATTTTGAAAGGTTAGCCTTTTCAAAAATAGTGCTATGGCAACTGGACATCCTGAGGAAAAAACAAAAACAAAATACAATAAATAAATACTAAGTTAGATTCATACCACTGGAGGGATATGCAAGTGGTGGAGTAGGAAGACCCTAAGCTCACCCCTTCCCACGTTTACAATGATTATTACTCACATATGAGTCAATAAACTGGAAAGCAATCTGAAGACAAGCAGAACAAACTCCACAACTAAATGTAGAGAAAATAGTCATATCTGATAGGTTTGGAAGATCAGAAATAGTGGTTAAGAGATGCCCACAGGAGGGAGAGAGCTCGGGGTATGGAGAGGGGAAAGCACCAGGGAGCCCACACAGGGAAAACAAAATCCCCATAACATCTGGTCTTGAAAACCAAAGGGGCTGAAATCTGTGAGTTGTATAACCAGCGGGACTTGGAACCTGGAGTATTAAAAGTCAGCTGGCTTAGCACTGGGCAAGCTGAAAGGGGGGGAATGATAGCAGGGTCCCTGCACCTAAGGAGACAACTGCCCAAGAAGAGGCAACATAGAAGTGGCAGCTTGCACAAAGGGAGGAAGTTCTGTTTACAGTGATTACAGAGCATGTTGGGGGATGTCTCTGGAAATAAAAGAGCTGGCAGTTACCATTTTCCTACACCACACCCCAGCATAAACACAAAGCTACCTAAGGGAGGCAGCATTGCATAGGCACTTGTTACCTAACCAGCTAGCAGTACACCCCACCCACAAGTTCTCTTGAGATTCACCCATTCTAAGCCTGCTGGCCACATCCCTGGGCTCAATGTAAATTTTGTTAACACCACATGTACCCACCCAGCTATTGCCTCCTGGTGTCATGTGCCTAGTGGCCACTGAGCTTCAGGGGATCTAGCCCAGGACCAGTGGCTCAGTGAAAATTTTGCTGATGCCTTAAGTACCCCATGCATGCACCTCACACACAGACACAGTATGTCGTATCCAGCCACTGGGTACAGAGATGCCACGGATCCTGCTGCATGCTGTACCCCCAACTGCAGATATATTTTGGGGGATCATCATGGGACTAGAAGTTTAGCACATATTTTACTAACACAGTGTGCCATGTGCTATGCTAAGCTGCCTCTGCACTCTGGGCCCAGCCTCTACATGTACAGATGTGGTATGTCACACCCAGTTGCTGGGCTCCCATTGCCCCCACCTCAAACATGCACCTTACTCCTTGGCTGCTACCACTAGTTCATGTTAATCTTATGGCTGCCACGATGATTCAGAGAATCTGGCTTAGGACTAGTGACTCAGTGCAAAAGTTGCTAACACAACTGCCCTGTACCCAAGCCTTCCTATGATCATGCTTTTTCACAGCCAGTATGCACGAGTCTCACTAAAAGCACAGAGAGCAAGCACACCCCTACTGAAAGACACAATAGCAGGATGCAGGCAGCACACATAAGAGGCTCCCCTAAAGTGCCAGGTTCTGGTGAACAGGGAACTCTGCACTGTAGGGCACTGCAGAACCTCTTCCTCATAAAGTCATCACTTTAAAGGCAGAGAACAAAACCTCTGGGACAAAGCAAAGGCAGTCATAAGAGGGAAGTATATAGCAATCCAGGCCTTCCTAAAGAAGGAAGAATGTTCTCAGGTACACAACCTACCCTTACACCTTAAGAAGCTGGAAAAAGAACAGTAAATAAAACCCAAAACCAGCAGAAGACAGGAAATAATAAAGATTAGAGCAGAAATAAATGCTATCTAAACCAAAAATACAGTAGAACAGATAAATAAAACCAGAAGCTGGTTCTTTGAAAGAATTAATAAAATGGATAAACCACTAGCCAGTTTGATCAAAAACAAAAAGGAAATGACCCAAATAAATAAAGTCAAGAATGAAAGAGGAGAGATCACAACCAACACAGCAGAAATGCAAAAAATAATAAGAGAATATTATGAGCAATTATACGCCAATAAAATAGACAATCTGGAAGAAATGGACAAATTCCAAGAAACATATAAACTACCGCAATTGAAACAGAAAGAATTAGAAAATTTGAACACATGCATAACCAGTAAAGAAATCGAATTAATAATCAAAAATTTCCCAAAAACAAGAGTCCAGGGCCAGATGGCTTTCCAGGGGAATTCTACCAAACATTTAAAGAAGAGGTAACACCTATTCTCTTGAAGGTGTTCCAAAAAAATAGAAATGGAAGGAAAACTTCCAAACTCTTTCTATGAAGCCAACATTACCTTGATTCCAAAAACAGACAAAGACCCCACTAAAAAGGAGAACTGCAGACCAATTTCCCTGATGAACATGGATGCAAAAATCCTCAACAAGATATTATCCAACTGGATCCAACAATACATTACAAAATTATTCACCATGACAAAGTGGGATTTATACCTGGGATACAGGGCTGGTTCAATATCTGTAAAACAATCAATGTGATACATCACATCAATAAAAGAAAGAACAAGAACCACATGATCCTCTCAATAGATGCAGAGAAAGCATTTGACAAAATACATCATCCTTTCTTGATAAAAACCCTCAAGAAAGTAGGGATAGAAAGATCATACCTCGAGATCATAAAAGCCATATATGAACGACCTAATGCTAATATCATCCTCAATGGGGAAAACTGAGAGCTTTCTCCCTAAGGTCAGGGACAAGACATGGATGTCCACTCTCGCCACTGTTATTCAGCATAGTATTGGAAATCTTAGCCTCAGCAATCAAACAACACAAAGAAATAAAAGGCATCCAAATCATCCAGGAGGAGGTTGAACTTTCACTGTTCACAGATGATATGATACTCTATATGGAAAACCCAAAAGATTCCACCAAAAAACTTCTAGAACGGATCCATGAGTTTAGCAAAGTTGCAGGATATAAAGTCAGTGCACAGAAATCAGTTGCATTCCTATACACCAATAATGAAGCAACAGAAAGAGAAATCAAGGAATAGATCCCATTTACAATTGCACCAAAAACCATAAAATACCTAGGAATAAATCTAACCAAAGAGGCGAAAAATCTATACACTGAAAACCATAGAAATCTTATGAAATAAATTGAAGAAGACACACACAAGAAAAGGAAAAAAAAAAAAGTCCATGTTCCTGGGTAGGAAGAACAATATTGTTAAAATGTCAATACTACCCAAAGGAATTTACATGTTGAATGCAATCCCTATCAAAATAACACCAGCATTCTTTACAGAGCTAGAACAACCAACCCTAAAATTGATATGGAACCAGAAAAGACCCCGAATAGACAAAGCAATCTTGAAAAAGAAAACCAAAGCAGGAAGCATCACGATCCCAGACTTCAAGCTGTATTACAAAACTGTAATCATCAAGACAGTATGGTACTGGCACAAAAACAGACACTCAGATCAATGGAACAGAATAGAGAACCCCCAAATGGACCCAGAAACATATGGCCAACTGATCTATGACAAAACAGGAAAGAATATCCAATGGAATAAAGACAGTCTCTTCAGCAAGTGGTGCTTGGAAAACTGGACAACGATATGCAGGAAAATGAACCTGGACCACTTTCTTACACCATACACACACACACAAAAAAAATCCCTCAAAATGGATGAAAGACCTAAACATAAGACAGGAAGCCATCAAAATCCTTGAGGAGAAAGCAGAAAAAACCTCTTTGATCTTGGCCACAGCAACTTCTTACTCAATGCGTCTCTAGAGGCAAGGGAAACAAAAGCAAAGATGAACTATTGGGACCTCATCAAAATAACATCTTTTGCACAGTGAAGGAAACAATTGGCAAAACTAAAAGGCAACCGATAGAATGGAAGAAGATATTTGTAAGTGACATATCAAATAAAGGATTAGTATTCAAAATCTATAAAGAACTTATCAAACTCAACACGCAAAAAATAAATAATGCAGTGAAGAAATGGGCAAAAGACATGAATAGACACTTCTCCAAAGCAGACATCCAGATGGCCAACTGACACATGAAAAAATGCTCCACATCATTCATCATCAGGGAAATACAAATCAAAACCACAATGAGATACCACCTTATACCTGTCAGAATGGCTAACATTAACAACTCAGGGAACAACAGATGTTGGCAAGGATGCAGAGAAAGAGGACCTCTTTTGTACTGCTAGTGGGGATGCAAGCTGGTGCAGCCACTCTGGAAAACAGTATGGAGGTTCATCAAAAAATTAAAAATAGAACTACCCTATGACCCAGCAATTGCACTACTAGGTATTTATACAAGGGATACAGATATGCTATTTCGAAGGGGCACATGCACTCCAATGTTTATAGCAGCACTATCAACAATAGTCAAAGTATGGAAAGATGCCAAATGTCCATCGAGGGATGAATGCATAAAGAAAATGTGGTGTATATATATATATATATATATATATATATACACAATGGAGTATTACTTGTCAATCAGAAAGAATGAAATCTTGCCATTTGCAACTACATGGATGGAACTGGAGGGTATCATGTTAAGTGAAATTAGTCAGTCAGAGAAAGATAAATATCATATGACTTCACTTATATGAGGACTTTAAGATAAAACAGATGAACTTAAAGGAAGGAAAACAAAAATAATATAAAAACAAGGAGGGGGACAAAACATTAGAGACTCTTAAATATGGAGACCAGAAGGTTGTAGGAGGGGGGATGGGATAAATGTGTAAGGGGCATTAAGGAATCTACTCCTGAAATCATTGTTGTAGTAACTTGGTTGCTAACTAACTTGGATGTAAATTTAAAAAATAAATTAATTTAAGAAAAAAAGGAACGGTAAACAGAGAAAAAAATAAATAAATGAAGGCAGAGAACATAGCTCACATTAACACACAAAGGCAGAGAAAGATGGATGAATTGAGTAAACAGAGGAATTTGTCCCAAATGAAAGAACATGACAAAATCATAGCATGAGATCTAAGCAAAACAGAAATAAATAGTATGCCTGACAGAGAATTTAAGGTAATAATCATAAAGATACTAATTGGACTTGAGAAAAGAGTGGAGGATATAAGTAACACCCAGATGAAGAACCTAATAAATGAAATTAAAAATACAATAGATGGGATGAACAGTAGGATTCAGGAAGAAGAAAAATGTATCAGTGACCTGAAGGTTAGTTATGGAAGGCAATCAAGCTGAACAGATAAGATATCCATATCTAGGAGGCACAGAGAACCCCCAACAAAATCAACAAAAGCAGATCCACACCAAGACCTATTGTAATTAAAATAGCAAAATGAAACACCCACACTCTTCCAAAACTCAATCAGGAGGAAATAGAAAGCTTGAACAGACCCATAACCAGCGAAGAAATTGAATCGGTTATCAAAAATCTCCCAACAAATAAGAGTCCAGGACCAGATGGCTTCCCAGGGGAGTTCTACCAGACGTTTAAGGCAGAGATAATACCTATCCTTCTCAAGCTATTCCAAGAAATAGAAAGGGAAGGAAAACTTCCAGACTCATTCTATGAAGCCAGTATTACTTTGATTCCTAAACCAGACAGAGACCCAGTAAAAAAAGAGAACTACAGGCCAATATCCCTGATGAATATGGATGCAAAAATTCTCAATAAGATACTAGCAAATCGAATTCAACAGCATATAAAAAGAATTATTCACCATGATCAAGTGGGATTCATTCCTGGGATGCAGGGCTGGTTCAACATTCGCAAATCAATCAATGTGATACATCACATTAACAAAAAAAAAGAGAAGAACCATATGATCCTGTCAATCGATGCAGAAAAGGCCTTTGACAAAATCCAGCACCCTTTCTTAATAAAAACCCTTGAGAAAGTTGGGATAGAAGGAACATACTTAAAGATCATAAAAGCCATTTATGAAAAGCCCACAGCTAACATCATCCTCAATGGGGAAAAACTGAGAGCTTTTTCCCTGAGATCAGGAACACGACAGGGATGCCCACTCTCACCGCTGTTGTTTAATATAGTGCTGGAAGTTCTAGCATCAGCAATCAGACAACAAAAAGAAATCAAAGGCATCCAAATTGGCAAAGATGAAGTCAAGCTTTCGCTTTTTGCAGATGACATGATATTATACATGCAAAATCCGATAGACTCCACCAAAAGTCTGCTAGAACTGATACATGAATTCAGCAAAGTTGCAGGATACAAAATCAATGTACAGAAATCAGTTGCATTTTTATACACTAACAATGAAGCAACAGAAAGACAAATAAAGAAACTGATCCCATTCACAATTGCACCAAGAAGCATAAAATACCTAGGAATAAATCTAACCAAAGATGTAAAAGATCTGTATGCTGAAAACTATAGAAAGCTTATGCAGGTAATTGAAGAGGATATAAAGAAATGGAAAGACATTCCCTGCTCATGGATTGGAAGAATAAATATTGTCAAAATGTCAATACTACCCAAAGCTATCTACACATTCAATGCAATCCCAATCAAAATTGCACCAGCATTCTTCTTGAAACTAGAACAAGCAATCCTAAAATTCATATGGAACCACAAAAGGCCCCGAATAGCCAAAGTAATTTTGAAGAAGAAGACCAAAGCAGGAGGCATCACAATCCCAGACTTTAGCCTCTACTACAAAGCTGTCATCATCAAGACAGCATGGTATTGGCATAAAAACAGACACATAGACCAATGGAATCGAATAGAAACCCCAGAACTAGACCCACAAACGTATGGCCAACTCATTTTTGACAAAGCAGGAAAGAACATCCAATGGAAAAAAGACAGTCTCTTTAACAAGTGGTGCTGGGAGAACTGGACAGCAACATGCAGAAGGTTGAAACTAGACCACTTTCTCACACCATTCACAAAAATAAACTCAAAATGGATAAAGGACCTGAATGTGAGACAGGAAACCATCAAAACCTTAGAGGAGAAAGCAGGAAAAGACCTCTCTGACCTCAGCCGTAGCAATCTCTTACTCGGCACATCCCCAAAGGCAAGGGAATTAAAAGCAAAAGTGAATTACTGGGACCTTATGAAGATAAAAAGCTTCTGCACAGCAAAGGAAACAACCAACAAAACTAAAAGGCAACCAACGGAATGGGAAAAGATATTTGCAAATGACACATCGGACAAAGGGCTAGTATCCAAAATCTATAAAGAGCTCATCAAACTCCACACCCGAAAAACAAATAACCCAGTGAAGAAATGGGCAGAAAACATGCATAGACACTTCTCTAAAGAAGACATCCGGATGGCCAACAGGCACATGAAAAGATGTTCAACGTCGCTCCTCATCAGGGAAATACAAATCAAAACCACCCTCAGATACCACTTCACGCCAGTCAGAGTGGCCAAAATGAAGAAATCAGGAGACTATAGATGCTGGAGAGGATGTGGAGAGACGGGAACCCTCTTGCACTGTTGGTGGGAATGCAAATTGGTGCAGCCGCTCTGGAAAGCAGTGTGGAGGTTCCTCAGAAAATTAAAAATAGACCTACCCTATGACCCAGCAATAGCACTGCTAGGAATTTATCCAAGGGATACAGGAGTACTGATGCATAGGGGCACTTGTACCCCAATGTTTATAGCAGCACTCTCAACAATAGCCAAATTATGGAAAGAGCCTAAATGTCCATCAACTGATGAATGGATAAAGAAATTGTGGTTTATATACACAATGGAATACTACGTGGCAATGAGAAAAAATGAAATATGGCCTTTTGTAGCAACGTGGATGGAACTGGAGAGTGTGATGCTAAGTGAAATAAGCCATACAGAGAAAGACAGATACCATATGGTTTCACTCTTATGTGGATCCTGAGAAACGTAACAGAAACCCATGGGGGAGGGGAAGGGAAAAAAAAAAAAAAGAGGTTAGAGTGGGAGAGAGCCAAAGCATAAGAGACTGTTAAAAACTGAGAACAAACTGAGGGTTGATGGGGGGTGGGAGGGAGGGCAGGGTGGGTGATGGGTATTGAGGAGGGCACCTTTTGGGATGAGCACTGGGTGTTGTATGGAAACCAATTTGACAGTAAATTTCATATATTAAAAAATAAATAAATAAATAAATTAATTAGTTAATTAAAAAAAATAAAATAAAATAAAATAGCAAAATGAAAAAAAAGTGAAAGAAAAACAAAAATATAATGATAAAGAAAAAAATTAAAAGCAGAAAGACAAAAGAAGAAAATACCATACAAAGAAAACCCCATAAGGCTATCAGTGGATTTTTCAGCAGAAATTTTGCAACCCAGAAAGGAATGCCATGATATATTCAAAGTGCTGAATGAGAAAAATCTGCAGCCAAGAATATTCTATACAGCAAGGCTATCCTTCAAAACAAAGGAGGTATAAAAAGTTTCCTAGACAAACAAAATCTAAAGGAGTTTTTGACCATGTTCCTTGAAGAGCAAGAAATATTAAAGAGGACTCAGTACAAAAGAAAAACCAACAATATGGAACTAGGAAACTCAAGAGAAGTTAAAAAATGAATATTTCTGTAAAAAAAAACAATCAAAGGAACTCACAAAATAAAAGGATGTAAAATATGAGACCATGTACCTAAAATGTGGGGAAGAGAGGAATAAAGAATGGGCTTAAACTGAAGAGACCATCAACCTAGTATAGACTGCTGTATGCAGAAGGTGTTATATTCAAACATAATGGCAACCACAAATCAAAAACCACAAATAGATATGCAAAGAATAGAGAAAGAAATCCAAATATATCATTAAAGAAAACCAGCAAACCATGACAAAGAAGAATAGAAGAAAAGATCAGAGAAAAACTACAAAAACAACCACAAAACAGGTAATAAAATCACAATAAATACATATCAATCAATAATTATTTTTAATGCAAATGGACTAAACGCTCCAATCAAAAGACATGGATGAAAAAACAAGGCCCATCTATATGCTACTTAGAGAAGACTCATTTTGGACCTAAAGGCACACCTACAGATTGAAAGTGAAGGAGTGAAGAAACATCTATTATGCAAATGGATGTGAAAAGCAAACCAGAGTAACAATACTTATATCAGACAAAGTGGACTTTGAAACAAAGACTGTAACAAGAGACAAAGGACAGTATATGATAGTAATAAACGGGACAATTCAACAAGATAGAACAATTGTAAATATTTATGCACCTAATGAAAGCACTAAAATACATAAAACAGTTACTAACAAATTGATAGTAATGCAATAATAGTAGGGGATTTTAACACCCCACTTATATCAGTGGACAGATCATCCAACCAAAAAATCAACACAGAAACAATGACTTTGAAAGGCACATTGGACAAGGTGTATTTAAGATATATTTAGGACAGTCTATCCTAAAAGAGCAGAGTACACATTCTTTTCAGGGGCACATGGAATATTCTCCAGAATAAATATTAAGTCACATATTAGGCCACAAAACAAGTCTCAACAAATTGAAAAAGAGTGAAGTCATACCATGTAACTTTTTGGATCACAATGCTATGAAACTAGAGACCAACCACAAGAAAAAAAACTAGAAAGATTATAAATACAAGGAGGTTGAAGAACATCCTACTAAACAAGAAATCAAAGAAACAAAAAGTACATGGAAATAAATGAAAATGAAAACACAATATTCCAAAACCTTTGGGATGCAGCAAAATGATTCTAAGAGGGAAGTTTATAGCAGTACAAGCCAATCTCAAGAAACGAGAAAGATCTCAAATAAACAAGATAACCTTACACCTAAAGGAACTAGAAAAAGAACTGCAAACATCACCAAAAGCCAAGAGAAGTAAGGGAATAATAAAGATTAGAACAGAAATAAATGCTATGGAAACAAACAAACAAACAGTAGAGCAAGTAAAGTCAAGAGCTGGTTCTTTGAAAAGATAAATAAAATTTATAATCATCTAACCAATATTGTAAAAAAAAATGAAGAGAAAGGACCCAAAAAATTACAAATGAAAGAGGAAAAATAACAAACACCACAGAAATACAAACATTGTAAGAGGATATGAAAAACTATATGCCAACAAAGTGGACAATCTAGAATAAATGGTAAATTCCTGGCAACATATAATTTACCAAAACTGAAGCAGAAAGTAGAGAATTTAAACAGATTGAATACTAGGAAGGAGGAGATTGAATCAGTAAACAAAAAACTTGAAGTTCCTTGACAGGTCAGTCTGTTAAGCAATCTGACTCTTTCAGTTCATGTCATGATCTCACGGTTGTGAGATTGAGTCCTGTATCAGGTCCATACTGGCGTTGAGCCAGTTTAAGATTCTATCTCTCCCCGTCCCTCTTCCCTTGCCCCACTTTTTCTTTTTCTAAAAAAACAAACAAACAAAACTCACAATAAACAAAAGTCCAAGAGCAGACGGCTTTACGGGTAAATTCTACCAAACATTTAAAGAAGAGTTACTACCTATTCTTCTCAAACTATTCCAAAAAAGAAAATAGGAAAGGAAACTTCCAGACTTATTCTATGAGGCCAGTATTACCCAGATCACAAGGCCAGAAAAAGACATCACGAATAAAGAGAACTACAAGCCAATACCTTTGATGACCATAGATGCAAAAGTCCTCAACAGAAGACTAGCAAACAGAATCTAATAAAACATTTAAAAAATCATTCACAATGATCAAGTGGGATTGGGTGTATGCCAGTATGCAAGGGTGGTTCAATATTTGTAAATCAATCAACATGATACATCAATAAGAGAAAGAATAAAAACCATATGATCATTTCACTAGATTCAAAAAAAAAAAAGCATTTGACAAGGTAAAACATCCATTTATAATAAAAGCCCCTCAATAGAGTAGGTATAGAAAGAACATAACTCAACATAAGAAAGCCATATATGAAAAATCCCCAGAGAACATCATCCTTAATGGGGAAAAACAGAGCTTTCCCCCTAAGGTTATGTGTAAGACAAGGATGTCCACTCTTAACACTTTTTTTCAACATAGTGTTGAAAGTCCTAGCCACAGCAATCAGACAACAAAATAAAATAAAATGCACCCAAATTGGTAAGGAAGAAATAAAACTTATACTATTTACAGATGACATGATACTAATATACAAAACCCTAAATAATCCACCTAAAAACTCCTAGAACTAATAAATTCAGTAAAGTTACAGGATACAAAATCAATGTGTAGAGATCTGTTGCATTTCTATATACTAACAATGAAAGAGCAGAAAGAGAAATCAAGAAAGCAATCCCATTTACAAATGTACCAAAAATAATGAGATACCTAGAAAAAAAAAAAAAACCAAAAAGGTGAAAGACCTCAACTCTGAAAAATATAAACCACTGATGAAAGAAATTGAGGACAACACAAAGACATGGAAAGACATTCCATGCTCATGGACTGGAAGAACAAATATTGTTAAAATGCCTGTATTACCCAAAGTAATCTACATATCTAATTCAATCCTTACAAAAATATCAACAGCATTTTTCATAGCACTAGAACAAAATATCCTAAAATGTATATGGAACCACAAAAGACCCCAAATTGCCAAAAAAATCTTGAAAAAGAAAAGAAAATCTGATGGTATCATAATTCCAGACTTCAAATTATATTACAAATTTGTAGTGATCAAAACAGTACGATACTGGCACAAAAGATGGACACATAGATGAATGGAACAGAATAGAAAACCCAGAAATAAACCCACATTTATATGGTCAATTAGTCTTCAACAAAGCAGGAAAAAATACCCATTGGGAAAAGACAGTCTCTTCAACAAATGGTGTTGGTAAAACTGGATAGCTTCATGCAAAAGAATGAAACTGGGCCACTTTCTTTCACCCTACACACAAAAAATAAACTCAAAATGCATTAAAGACCTAAGTGTGAAACCTGAACCCATAAAAATCTTAGAAGAGAACACAATCAGATAGGTCTCTGACATTGGCCTTAGCAATGTTTTTCTAGAAGTGTGTCCTAAGGCAAAGAAAATAGTAGCAAAAATACACTGTTAGGACTATATCAAAATAAAAAGCTCATGCATAGGGAAGGAAGCAGTCACAAAACTAAAAGGTAACCCATGAAATGGGAAAAGATATTTGCAAATGACATATTCATTAGAGGGTAGTATCCAAACATCTATAAAGAACTGTTACAACTCAACACCCCAAAAACAAATAATCCAATTAAAATTGGGCAGAAGGCTTGAATAGACATTTTTCCAAAGAACACAGCCAGATGGCTAACGGACACATGAAAAGATGCTCAACATCACTCATTATCAGGGATATGCAAATAAAAGCTACAATGAGATATCACCTCACACCTGTCAGAACGACTACAATCAAAAATTTAAGAAACAACAGGTATTGGCAAGGATGTGCAGAAAAAGGAACACTGGTGCACTGTTGGTGGGAATACAAACTGGTGCAGCCACTCTGGAAAACAGTATGGAGGTCCCTCAAAAAGTTTTAGAAAGAACTGTACTACAATCTAGTAATCGCACTACTGGATATATACACAAAGAATACAAAAACAAAGATCCAAAGTGGCACCTGTACCCTGATGTTTATAGCAGCATTATCAACAATAGACAAATTATAGAAAGACCCCAAGTGTTCATTGACTGACTAATGGATAAAGAAGACGTAGTATAGATGATTGATAGATAGATAGATAGATAGATAGATGATAGATGGATAGACAGATGACAGATAAATAGATAGATGATAGATGATAGATAGACGGATAGAGAGAGAGAGAGAGAGAGAGAGAGAGAGAATTGGATATTACTCAGAGATCAAACCAAAAGAATGAACTCTTTCCATTTGAAACATCATGGATGGAGCTAGAGTGTATTAACGCTAAGTGAAATAAGTTAGAGAAACACAAATACCTTATGATTTCACTAATGTGGGATTTAAAAAACAAAAGAGATGAATATATGGGAAGAGGAAATAAATGAGAGAGGGAAGCAAACGATATGAGACTCTTAATCATAGAGAACAAACTGAGTGTTAATGAAGGGAGGTGGGTGGGGGATGGGCTAAATGGGTGATGAACATTAAGGAGGACACTTGTGTTGAGCACTGGGTGTTACGTGTACGTGATGAATCACTGAATTCTACTCCTGAAACCAAAACAACAAACAAACAAAGAACTTTTTGTGACCTTAGTTAGGCAAAGATTTTCTAGTACAACCACAAAAACACAAAGCATAAAATAAAATCCATATGTTGTACTTCATCAACCTTAAGAACTTCTGCTGTTGGAAAAATGTTAAAACATGCCGTAAACTGACAGCAAATATTTGCCATTATCCTTCCTGAAAAAGGAGTTATATATAGAATATTAAAAAAACTGTCAAACCTGAATAAGAAGACAATTTCATAAGAAGACAATGCTAAAATATTTCATTACTTCACCAAAGAAGATGTATAGATGGGTAACCAGCACTTGAAAGATGCTCAACATCATTAGTCATTAAAGAAATGCGACTTAAAACTCCCGTAAGATTCTACTACGTAATTATTATAATATCTAAAATTAGGAAGACTGACCATCTCAAGTGTTACAAGAATTCTCAGATGATGCCGTGAGGAATTTAAAGTGTGGTGTAACTGCTTGGAAATGGTACAACATCTCCTTTAAAAAGTTAAACATTAAGCATGAACATAAACCAAACTATCCAGTAATTAGTCCTAAGTACCTATCCAAAAGAAATATAAGCAAATATCCATAAAATACTCTTTACACAAATGTTGATAGCAGCTCTATTTGTAGTAGATCCAAGCTGAAAATAGCTCAAGCATCCACCAAAAGGTGAATGGATAAACAAGTAGTGGTATATACACCCAATGGAATACTATTCAGCAACAAAATGGATTGGATTATTTATCATTGCAACAATACAGATGAATCCCAGCTATGCTGAATGAAATAAACTAAACAGAAAGGATATATAATGTTATGATTTCATGTATATGAAGTTATGTTAAAGTTAAAACTTACTATGGGGACAGAAAGCAGATCAGTAATTGCCAAGGGATAAGGGTGTGATAAGAAGAGATTATAAGTAGAGAACACAAAGGAACACAGAAATACTTTGGGGGTGATGTATGCGTTGACTCTCTTGACTGTGGTAATAGTTTTGTGTCTGCATCCATTTGTGAGGACTTTTCAAAGTATGTGCTTTAAACCTGTGAACCTGTTATATAACTATCATACCTCAATATAGTTTTTTTTTTTTTAATGGTAGCTTCCCTTTGCCCTTAAAATAAAGAACAAATGTTTCCCATACTATACTAGGTCCTACATGGTCTTGTTCCCATCTGCCTCTACAGTTTCACTCTGGGCCACTCCTGCCCCTTTTATATGCTGTCATCATAATTGGCCATTTGATTCTTTAAGGTTTTGTGGTCCTTTCCACCTCAAGGCCTTTGCAAATGCTATCCCCTCTCCTTTCCCCACTCTTAACTCCTGGTTAACTTCCTCTGATCCTTCAGTTCTCATCTCAAATATCACTCCCTCAGAAAAGACTTACTGATTCACCCTAAAATACTTGAGATTTATAACTTTCTGGGTTTTTTTCCATTTTAAAATTTGTCACAAACTTTAGTTATATTTTAATACATTTTAAATTAATGGCTATCAACACTACTAAAGTATAATAATTTATATATATTATCTAGTTAATACTTTTGAAGAATTAGTTATATATATTTATAAAATTTTACATATAAAGAGATTAACTGCTTGAAATCACACACATAACAGTCAATGGCAGTGACTTAAACTCAACCATCTCTGACTTGAAAGCATATAATCTTAAGTAATGATTAATGATTTTGTAATATTATATCCACTATGATATGGTACCAAAAGAAAGCTAATCTGGAAGTCAAAGCGTGATCTCTAAAGTGACAGTTGGTAAGTAGGTAGTATCTCTAGGCTGGCAGTCTAACTGGAAAAACCTAAGCTAACTTGTGAGGTATCTGACAGGTAAGCCAAAAATGGAAGTGGAAGGTCCAGAAAATGGCCCTGAAATTTGGAAATCAAGATCGCACCAAGAAGTTAGCTATAGGGGTGCCTGGGTGGCTCAGTCGGTTTAGTGTCCAACTCCTGATTTCAGCTTAGGTCATGATCTCACAGTTCGTGGGTTCAAGCCCCATGATGTGGGTTGTCCGTGCGGAGCCTGTTTGGAATTCCTTCTCCCTCTCTCTCTCTTTCACTCAAAATAAATAAATAAGCTTATTAAAAAAAAAAAAGTTAGCACTAAATCCTTGCAAGATAAGGGTAAGCATGATGTTATCCTAGATAGACTGTGGTATTAGGCAGATTAACAAGGCAGAGATCCAGTAATTTAGTGCAAGATGTGAATCAAGACACCTCCAGGGCTAGGCAAAAATTCATGGAAAAGTTTAGAGATAAGAATATAGTAAGCATAACTTGGCACCCAATGCTAGAATGCTGGTTTGCATTTGTAAAATCTCTCCTTACCCCCAACAGACCTTTACTTCACTACTCCCTTACTACCCTGGTCCAATTTGTGTACTTCTCAGCAGAATGAATCCCCAAATTTGAAAATTTCAAATGTAGGAGTTACATAGTAATAGAAGAGGAGAGAAGATAGATAAAGAGGCTGGAAATTGCTAGAAAACATTAAATATTCAGTTATCTAAGTAATTATGTGTGAAATAGCCAGATATTATTATGTAAATCACATTCACAGTCTCATTTAGTTTTTCTTTTTACATTAAAAAAATGCATATGAGCTCATCTGATAAAGATTTGTCATTTGAATCGGTAGACAGGCTTTTGGTTAAATGACATTGCCACTTGACAGATAAAAAAAATCATGATATTCAAAATTATTCAACCCCCAAGTGGCCTAAAGTACAGGGGTGTTCATAAACTATCTTTAAAAGGAGAGTATAACGTATTGCCTCCTGTCAGTGAGAAAGGACTTATCTTAAATCAAGAGCTGAAATACTGCCAGTGTCTAAGATATATTTATTTCTTTAAAGGAAGTGGATTTTAAGCCAAACTTCCCACTTGCTAGATTAGAAGCAGTAAAATCCAGATATATTAAAGATATTAGTGATCTGAATAGATTATAGTAATTTAACCAAATTTCATTAAACTTTGTAATTCTCATAAGATAATGCCTATTTGGATAAAGTATGTTTTACTTTCAAGTTTATCTTTTTATAGTATGTTTATCTTTGGAATTTAAATGGAATAAATATATTTCATTTTTATAGAAAACGAGCACTATTTAAATAATGAATAGAATTTTGTATTGACCATCTTGAATGGGTTTATATAACTTTTAAGGGCACTGTGTTTTCCAAACGCCTCAAGTTAGTTATCTCTCCTAGACATATATTACAAAATCAAAGTCTCTATTCCAAGTTTGGCTTGTTTCTAAATTTGTCTTCCTTATACATTATAAGGCAGGTTTGATGTATATTGAAAATAATATGATGTTTTTAAGCTAGTATCTTTATTGATGATAGTATGTAGTTTTAAATTCATAAGCAATAGTCAGCAACCTAGAATCTAATCCAATTGTTACAAAGTTCAATGCTTTTAATAACTCAGTTCTGGGTAATTGGCAAGATTGAATACGTACCTTAAAATAACATGAAGGAAGTAGACTAAACATATTCTTGTTTCTTAAATAGTTTAATATTATATTAACATGGAATACATTATTCTTTTCAGAACCTAAAAGACCTAATTTTAGGATTTTAAGTTCACTAGGGCCACTAGTTCTTATCAAAAGCTTGTTACTTCCTCTCCTAAAAGTCAATCCAAACTCTAGTGGCATAACAAATAAAATGACACTGACAGCTTCTATTTTAACTTCAGGTTGCTTGAGGAGGTTGATGCATTGGTGATGTAATGGGTTATATTTCAGGAGCAAAAAAGGGAGAAAAGGACAAAAGTACTAATTAATTTTGAAATCCATATATTTCTGGGAGGATGAATACACAGGATAATATGATAATCCCAAATGTCAACCTTTCACTGAACTTCTAAAATTTTTTTTAATAATGCTTTAATTTTTCACCTTCATATAAGTCTCAAGGTCCACTTTTAGCAAAGGTCTCGAAAAAGCCCAAATGCAAACTCAGGTATCATGTTTTTATATTTAAAAAGTGCAGTGTGAGCAGCCCAGGTATCAGGTCTCATTTTCATACCCCTGCCGCACTGGTGGCACTGTAGAGAAACCACCATAAATCATCTCTTGGCTGTATACAATTAATTTTATGTTCTGCACTTGTCCTCCCATATGTTTTTATGCTGTTTCTTTCTATATTTGATTTTTGAGGTCACTCTGGATTTGAAGTAAAATACTCAAGCTTCATATTAAAATATCGCTGGGTGATATTATAAGTTTTAATAACCAATTTCAGGGTCACCTTTTCCCATAAGTTTTAAAATTAACTGTCAAAAAGTGTCAAAAAATAACCTTTAACTCTCTGACCCTTTTAAATATAAGAGGATATTAAGTGGGTTTATTGCATAATTTCTTGAAGGGTAAAACAATTCTACTATCAAATATTTTCACAGTGATCCCTTTATCTTATTTATTATTACCCTGGAGGTGGTTTCAGACGTCATCAGAGTTTTTTACTACTTAGCTGATTTGCAGTAAAAGAGGCAAAAACCTTTTTTAATAATTTTCAGAATAGCTATTCTTCCAGACGGAAGTCTACGGATCCTAAATGCTTCTAAATCAGATGAGGGAAAGTACGTTTGCCAAGGGGAAAATGTCTTTGGTTCTGCTGAAACCATAGCTTCAGTATCTGTAAAAGGTAAGAAAATGTGGCTAACTATGTTACAAGCATAATTTCACAGCTTTGTCAGAAAGCAAATAAATACAATATGCATGTAAATTGTGTTTGTGCCTATGTGTGTGCATGCTTCTATTGATAAGATACACTACATAGAACTAACACAGCCAAATTGTCCCTTCCATTATTTAGGAGACCATAAAGAAAGGAACACATTGTTGGTAGAAACTTAAATATTTTGCTTTGAACAAAATATGTGAGAGGATAAAGAAATCTTTCTGAAGTTTTACTTGATGTCTCAAAATTTAAAAGTATTCCAACAGTATAAAAATATTTTTCCTCTATCAAGATTAATTTTAACATCAATCAGTAATATTCCTTTGTCACCGTGGGATCTGGGGCAGAAAGGATAGCAGACAGAGGACAGGAATGTGTGGTGTTTGCATCAGTTAAATGGTTACCTGAGCTGCTCTTTGGTGCTTGCATCAATGGAATTCTTTATATACTGTCATTTTTTAGTGTTATAAATATTGTCACTTAAATGTTTCTGTTAGTTTTCTAGTTCTAAAGTGAACTAGATTTTGGCCTAGAACATTTTTTTGAGACTACATATCATTGTTTACTACTAAGAATATCTCATATGTTAGGCAGAAAAATCTCATCAATTGGCAAAGAAATATTTTTCACAACTGCACTATATCCTTGATTTTTTCCATGTGGGCATGTATTATATAGTGAATCATACTTTGGCTAAAAAAAGTAGAAATGTTTTCTTTTTCTTTAGAAATAAAAGTGTCATTAAAATAGCCAGCACTCTGATATTTTAGAAAAGAGGCAAACATTAACGGAAGGAAGGAACATGATTTAAATGATGTTTTCATTTACAGCATACATTATGGGAATCTAATTCAGTCTGCTAATCTGTGTCTCATTGTGCAATATAATGTTTATCATAATGAAGCAATGCTGGATTCACAGACTTTTTTGTAAATAATATCAAAAAAGTTTTCTGTAAATCAAAAGTTAAATGGAATATTTAGTTACCCAGAACATTCCAATTCTCACAACGTTTAAACTATAATATGCTGTGATGATCTGTCTTCTCTGATGAAGTCAGAATTTAGAAAGCCACACGGAATATCTGACTTTTAGGATGTTAATATTTATATTCATTTTCTCTCTGACTGCTTAAAAGGATGTTGCATATTAAAGGATCTTATCCGTGGTTAAGAATGATGTTTCATCAGACTATGCTATTGCCAACAATAGAGCTAAAATAGGAAAATTAGCCTAATTTTTAATCATTTGTGTCAGTTTTCTTGAGGTATCTACAACCAGGAATCTAGGAAAAAAAACTAAATCAAAATCATATCTCCATCAACTTCGTACTTCATTTTAAAAAATCATATTTCAATTATTTGATCACTAGCTTAAATAACCCTTAGATGAATAGCAGTATTAGCCTTTATTGGTTCAAACTTATTTTAAACACAGTAAAAATGTATCTATTTTTAAATTTTTAATTGAATCCTTTAGTAATTAAACACACATTTTTTCTCAAAAAATTTTCCATTCAATAATTTGCTTTTCTTTCTGGATCTAAATTAAACCATCCACAATTTATCAAAATTATTTTATAATCAGTTAGAGAAGTGCATTTTCTATTCATAAAAGGGTTTTGTAGTGTATAAAGCAAATATAAGTTGGCATAGTTGTAGTATTATATTTTTATCTGTGTTAAAATAGTAATTTGAGAGGAGGTGACTTCTATAACTTTTAAAGAAGTGAACTCACCTGACTTCTTCCTCCTTAGATATGGAACATATATTATTGTAAAAAAAAAATCCTTTTATTTATACTTGATGATCCTTGAAGGTAGACCAGGAGGTTACAACTTCTTTTTTTTCTAATTTTCCTTCTTCTGGAATGCCAAATGCTACTTATAGTTATGTATTTTCTTGTCTTTTTCATCCATGCTTACTTCTTAATAGGAATAGCAACTTTTAAACCATCAGTCTTCTACAAAAGCATACTAAAATGCCCTAGCATACAAAAAAAGGTAATATTTCAATTAATAATACTTTATTTAAAGATGTGTATCCAGAGCAACTGCATTGTATAGATTCTTTGCTTAAGTTTTTCTCTATTATTTAAAATATAAAATACAGGGAAATACTATGTGTTGATTATGTTAATTAATGCATTTTTGTTTCTATAGAACCTACAAGAATAGAACTTACTCCTAAAAGAACAGAGTTAACAGTGGGAGAAAGCATTGTCCTTAATTGCAAAGCAATTCATGATGCTAGTTTGGATGTCACTTTCTACTGGACACTAAAAGGACAGCCTATTGATTTTGAGAAAGAAGGTGGACATTTTGAAAGCATCAGGGCCGTAAGTTAATACACTTCTATTTGTCGAGTACTATAATTTTTAAAATTTACACTCAAATGTAAAACTTTATTATTTATGAAATGCTAAGGAAAAATAGGCAAAAATATATTTGATTCAAACTATTACTTTCTTTCATTATTATATGTTATGTCAAATTGAAAGTAATTTTGTAAAGTTCAGTAAGTAATTGGAAATACTTCATCATGCAAATCTGATTTATTTCTCACTTTTATTTACTTGATTAATTTTGTCAACATTTACACATTACTTCTTAGAAGTTATATTGCTACATACTAGTGTTATTTAAAGCACTTTAAACAGTAAATATGATACAATAAATAAATGAAGTAAGCCTGCCTATCCTACTCCTCAAGAAATAGTAATTTTGAAGATTCTTTAACTCCTCAAGGGAATTAAACATGAGCTTAAGCAGACCTTAAACATCAACCAATAGTCATAAATACATGTCAGCCTTAGACAAGGCATATTCATTTTTTGTCTACCAAGTCATTCCCTTGTAATATCTTGTCCTATATTACACAATTTTGTGGCAATCAACTAACTGAAGAGGGAATCTTTTGAGCCAAATGCTATAGAACATCAGTGTTCTCAACAGAGAAGTGAAAAAAGACCTTCTTCCCCCAAGTTCTTGTTTAAGATAAAAGAATGAAATAATGATGAAAGGAGAGAAAGATGATGGAAGTAGGGTAACAGAGAGAGATTTTGCCTAAAATATCCCTTTTGTTTTGGCTGAAGAGGTGAATCCAAATGTAATTTATGCCTGAAAATCCAACTTAAAGTATTTCCTCGGGGCACTTCGGTGGCTCAGTTGGTTAAGCATCCGACTTTGGCTCAGGTCATGATCTTACAGTTCGTGAGTTCTAGCCCTACATTGTGCTCTATGCTGCCAGCTCAGACCCTGGAGCCTGCTTCAGATTCTGTGTCTCCCTCTCTCTCTGCCCCTCCTCCACTCACACTCTGTGTGTGTCTCTCTCTCAAAAATAAATAAACATTAAAAAAAATTTAAATGTTTCCTCATACTTGTTAATATCCATTTATTCTTCTGTAAACAGTTTGGGAAACACTAGAAAACCACAGCTGTGGTAAGACCAAATATATATATATATATATATATATATATATATATATATATATATATAAAGCTCTGTTTATATTGAATTTTATTTTACAAGTAATATGATACAGTGGGGAAGAAAAAAAAAGTCCAGATCCAAAGTCAGAAATTTTCTGGATCCAGTCCCAGGTCAATTCCTAATCAGCTTTGTAACAAAAAGCCAGCCACTTAGCTTTCCTGGGCAATAATCTCATAGACAAATGAAGTGAGTGGATTAAACCAGAAAATTTCTAATGTCCCTTCTCACTTTAGAACTTAATATTATTAGAAGAATAAATATGAACTGTCTTTTTACATTTGCCAATGTAACCAAAATTAAATATTTCCTTCCAAATGTTTCTTTTCATCCTGATTTACTTTGAAATTAATGGGAGAGATAATATATATAAGAAATAATTAATAACCACATCATTCACATCTAATCAAATAAATTAATTTTAATTATTAATGGTTATGTTATATGCAAATCATTTAGATCATGTTAAATTAAACTCATTTTCCCTAATTTGTGACTTTCCTTTTTCCTTTACCTGGGGTTAACAGTTCCTTCAAGATTGTGAACAAATAAAACAGAACCAGAAAAATGTAATACAAAATATCACATTTCAAAACAAAAATATATCTTCTTAAGATTATCTGTAAAAATTCACTCTGAGTGATCAGATACATAAAGTAAAAATATGCCTAAAATGAATATTGGGTTTTCTTCATGTAAACAGGACCCCTTTTGGTTTAAAATATCGAGAGAAATTAATGGTCCTCGTAAAATTATTCTTATATAATAAGAATTCTTATTTTTGTCTCTTAAACATTACCACTTTAGTTTGATATCATTCATTTGTAGCAATAAATACCTTTAATCTTTTTTATAAAGTTGGAAGTTGACAATACCTGCTGTATCCCTCTTTGTATATATGCTGTTCTTGCCTTTAAGACATAAAAAATTGACTCCTTACTCCATGCAAATCCATATAATAAAGGCCATGTTAAACTTAGGCTCTGGATTGTAGACAGTAATAAGAAGCTATAGAATAAAAGAAAAGAAAGCACATTATCATACTGAGAAGTGAGAATAATATTTAGTTTTAAGGTAATTTAGCACTCATCATTTTTAGTATATTTAGAATAATTAATAGAAATACATATGTACTTAAAAATATTTGGAAGCTCTAAAACTACCATAAAGAAATTATCTATCCCCTTCCTCTTAATTACCTCCAACTCTGATTGAGTCCTGGCTGGCTTCAAGGATACATACTGGAGAAAATTCCATTTTATGACATTGATAAGGCAGAGAAAAAAAAATGCTATCCCCCAAATATATTTTAAGAGGAGAAATGAAAGTTTTATAAATAAGGGAAATTTGGGATGCCTCTGGACTTGTGGGATACTTCCTGTTTAAGAGGACAACTGAAGACTCTGGTGATAATAAGGACAGGATAGGACTCAGAAGAGGAGATGATTTATGAACTGCTCTGAGTTTTAAGGGAAAGCCATTGAAGGACCATGGGGACCTAGGCTAGCACAGCAGAGTAAGAAAGCCAAACAGATTCAGGGACTGCTTAACCAGGAACAGAGTATGCCTTTGACTGAATTAACTGCCCTAGACCTAACCTACCAGTGGGCAATTGAATAGGGGTAAATCAGAAAAGGAAGAGGGGTATACTTTTTGAGCACATTAACACTGCATAGCATCAAGTGAATCAACCAAATCTCTGGGAGAAAAAATACCAATGGTGTTGATATTTAGCATCTCATAGATGGCAAAATATAGCTTAATGGAGTTCTTTACTTTTCAACTAATTGTACTGGTGTCTTTTATACACAGCCATTGTTTCTTAGATAAAACTGTAAACAAAATTTTAAGTGTAGCTATCATACATCTATATATAATGTTATATACACGGTTTTGTTTTAAATAAAATAGCTTTCAGACTGCATTACAAGAGAATGAAAAAACATAAAATCACATCTCATTAAAAAAATAATAACTATTGCTTTGAAATTTAAATTAAAACATCTGTATTGAAAATGCTTCTATTTCCCTTGCCCCTTTTACTTATGCCAGGTTTTACAAATCCAGGATTTTGACTGATTTGAAGTGAATCCTAATTACCAATGCCACTGTTAAAAGGGTCGAAACAATCCAAATAAATATTTGATCCCATTCACCCAAATCACTTTTTTTGGCAATGATATGAATTAACTAAATGTGACAAGTTAGTGAGGCTATCCTTAAGATATTAATTTCAGTTCATCATTACAAGTTAAGTGCTGTGGATGAAAGTAAAATACACAGCCCTCCATCCATAAGAGAGCACAGTTTAAGGGAGAGACCGCAGGATGAGCTAGTGATCTATCTGCTATAACAGTGCTATCACCAGAGAACTAGTGCATATGGCTGTCAGGAGGAAATGGTTTCTGAACCTGAGCTGGAAAGGTAGGATTTTGCCAGAAGGCTAGGAGAGAAAACTATATCTCAGAGCGAGCTGATAAAGCAAAGACAGAAGGGACAGAAGAGTTTAGAACATGTTTCAGGAACAGTGAGGAACCACTAGACCTAACAACATAGTGAGGGCACATAGTACACAATAAGTGAATAGTTTTTGAATACATTTAAAGAAAAGCAGCAGAGACCAGTGTAAAAGGCCCTGACTTTCAAGCCATGGAATTGGGGTTGTATTTGGAAGGTAGCAGGGAGTCATGTGATTAAGATTTGTTTTTTGGGGGGAGACAATTCAGACAGCTGTGGGGAGCAGGAATTGAAGCTATTGTGGATTTTATATTCACTCTAGACTGATTAAGCAATTAGGAGTTGACCATTACAAGTTTGGCCTTAAATAACCATCCTCTTATCAAATAAGGTATTTACAATTGTGTTTCAACACAATTGTTTATGTTGGTCAGAGGTCTGCAAGAACCTCCTAATACTCTCAAGATGTCTGGACAGTACCTGAGCATGGCCAGGTAGCCCCCAAAGTTACAATCTTAATGGAGAACTGTGGTGATCCATTGTTTTTTCAGAGACTTGAAAGTCCTAATTATTTGTTAGAGATATAAGATAGTTTTAATCTTTATAATGTTAAAGAACAGTTACACTGAATATACTGGAAGCCTGAAATTTGCTCTGTTTTTTGGAAGAGAAAAAACTTAAACATTTGTAATCAGGATAGTCCACTAAAGAAGAATTGCCCTTTCCATTATGAATTCTCCAAACATGCTAAATTGTAACTAAATGGGCAATAACCAAATAAAAGTGCACTATTTGAATGGTCATTCATATTTACTGAATTCTCTGGTTGTAACAATATACCCAGAAAGGCATAGTAGAGATATTTGACATCATTTTTAATGAGGAAACTAAAGCATAAGACTTTTCCAGGGCACATGGATACTAAATCGGGGTTATAAGACTAAATACGGCATGATTTTTAAACTGCATTATTTATTCTTTCTTCTTTGTAAAGCGTACATTTTCCATATTCATTGACCATATGTGTTCATCCCTTCTCTATAAACTGTGGGAAATAAAAGTAAAAAGATGATTTGGTTCCAGTCTTTAAGAAATAAAAGATAACATAGAATATTAAGCAATTCAAGAAAAAAGATGGCTATAAAAAACAATTACTATTTTTTATTACAGCCAAATATCATAGGCTGTGTGTGTGTGTGTGTGTGTATACACACGCACATATACATATATATAAGCTATATACATATATATAACCTATATATATATATGAGATATATATATATATATACACACACACACACATATATATATAAGCTATATATACAACTCATCATAACAATTATATGAAGTAATATTATTTGGGGAGAAGGTGCTACCTGACCTAGACCTCATTAGGATAGGAAAAGAAGAAAGAGAAAGGCAACCTAAAATGAGAAAAGATATGGTATCTCAGGGCTGTGAGAGATCTTGGAAATTACAGGGTTTGTCCTAGGCTGACATTCCATCAGTATATTAGTGTCTGCTGGAACCGTTTTAGTGGTGAGGAACTCACTCCTATGAACTAGTCCATTCCATTACGAATCAGACCTCAATGTCAGAGTGTTGGAAAATAGGAGAAATTGTGATAATCTGTATACCAAGCATAGGAATCATAAAGGAACATACCTGTTTCATATCTATAATTTTTGTGGCATATTAGGTAGATAAAAGGGGCTAGAATACAAATTCTTTAGTATCATAAGGATTTGACATTAGTTGAAATGTTCTAGCCTATGCCAGTCTTCATATTATAGTTACTTTTGTTCCTAGCTTATCTTCTTGGGAATTAACATCTATTTCCTAAGGATTGTAAAAGTCTCAGAATGGAAGACAGTAAGTGCTTAACTGGCACCATTCTCTTTCCCAGTGGAACAATGCTAATGTTGTAAAAATGAATGAAATCATTGGACACATTGTCAGGGTTTACTAAGGCATAAAGTTCTGAGGACCTCTAAAGCATCTACTACATCTTCTTCATCACATTAGCAGGTCTTGGAGGCATTTCATAACTAATCAGAAAGTGTGTGAAAAGGCAGAGGATCAGTAGCTCTATCAAAGGAACACATTCTCTTTGGTTCATTATACTCACTAGTAATATTTGTACTTTCAAGTAATAAGGCCTCCTAAACTCTGAGCCCTAACTTCTCCCTCCCTGACAAAGGGCTTGTCTTTCCTCATCACTTGATTACTTGCCTCCTAGATCTAGGTCTTGCTGTAAATCCCAGCATCCTGGTAACTCACCAACTTTCTGTTCTCTGCTATAAACTTTTGACTTGCACATATTTGTTTTACCACCACTTTCCAGGTCTTTCATTTAACTTAAGAAAAGAAGTCAAGGGGCGCCTGGGTGGCGCAGTCGGTTAAGCGTCCGACTTCAGCCAGGTCACGATCTCGCGGTCTGTGAGTTCGAGCCCCGCATCAGGCTCTGGGCTGATGGCTCGGAGCCTGGAGCCTGTTTCCAATTCTGTGTGTCTCCCTCTCTCTCTGCCCCTTCCCCGTTCATGCTCTGTCTCTCTCTGTCCCAAAAAAAAAAAAAAAAAAAAAAAAAAAAAAAAAAAAAAGTTGAAAAAAAAAATTTAAAAAGAAAAGAAGTCAATTTGTAATTTTAATAGGACAGAATAATCACCAGTCAAACTTGGTCTCTTAAGAAAGAGAGAAATTACCCTAAAAGGCCCTAGAATTTTCAGACTATTCTTGGAAAAGTTACCACAGCCATTCTCTCTGCTTAAAGAAAAATTCCTCCACCCACTATCTTCAAAGTAGTAGTAGCTTCCATAGCAAAAAAGAATGCCCATCTTTTTTGGTATGTGTATATGTTTCATGCAGTCCTATGAACAGGAACAAAATATGCCATTAAAATCTATTATTATATAACATTTTATATACTCATGAAACAAGCTAAACTGTGGGGTCCCTAAAAACAGAAGCTAATACACTGTTTTATTTTTTATTACGCTGCACTATGGATGTCCACAGAATAGCCACTCAGTCAATCTTTGCTGAATAAAAAAATTATTTGAGGGACACCTGGGTGTCTCAGTCAGTTGAGCATCTGACTTCAGCTCAGGTCACAATCTCAGGGTTCCTGACTTGGAGCACCACATCAGGCTCACTGCTGTCAGTTCAGAGCCCACTTTGGATCTCCTGTCCTCCTCCCTTCTGCTCCTCCCCCACTCATGTGTGCTTTCTCTCAAAAATGAATAAACATTAAAAAACAAAAAAGACAATGTCTACTTAAAAAAACTAATAATTTGATGTAAACCATTTTCTCGACTTAGCCAACTATTGCATTATTTCAGAGATTTTAATATAGTTAAATACTGCATAAAATTCTATTAAAACTTTTTCTTACAACAGGATAGTTTATGTACTTGCTTTTTTACTTTGACACAGAATTGGATATTCACTTGAGCAAAATTTGGAACTGAATGAAAGGTGACTGCCTCGGTGACATCTAAGACAGTCAATTATTGGGAGAGTCTTCCTTAAATCCTGGGGATGTTACCTACATAATCTGTGGGCCATAATACCACCAGGATCACAGCTGAGTAGTAATACCATGTTGATTATCCACCTCCATTTACTCTGATTAGCAGGGGGTCCCACAAAGCAAAATTTGAAGTGAGCCTCTTCATAGTTGGTCAAATGTAGCAAAATCAGGTAATGCTTCCAACATTATCACATATAAAAAGACAACGTTACTCATTCAAATCACAGGACTCACTTTGTTCATTTAAATATAGTCCATCAAAACAAACTTTCTGGGTGTGGTAATATGGTGAAGATACAGAGATTTTTTTGCTCATTTAAAGGTCCATTGTTGGTAGCTATTTTATCTTTATAATACATTTATATAGCGTATGGGTGATATGAAAGTCACTAGTTTCTCTTCAGTGTTTTTTTTTTATTTTTTTAACGTTTATTTATTTTTGAGACAGAGAGAGACAGAGCATGAACAGGGGAAGGGCAGAGAGAGAGGGAGACACAGAATCTGAAACAGGCTCCAGGCTCTGAGCCGTCAGCACAGAGCCCGACGCGGGGGCTCGAACTCACGGACCGTGAGATCATGACCTGAGTCGAAGTCAGACGCTTAACCGACCGAGCCACCCAGGCGCCCCTCTTCTGTGTTTTTTAGTGAAGAACTGTTAAGTTTACTTTTTTGTTATTGTTTTTCTGAAAGAGAGAAAAAAGAAAAATAAAGCTTCTTGGTAGAGAAAGTCAATTTTAGTGTAGGCTATGGCAGGAAAAATCTGATCAACATAGCCTGTGTTCTGTGATCTCTGAGGGGATAAAAATACATACTTTCTAGAGATTTTCATCAGAACCAATTAGGATATTTCCGGTTATTGCATTGGGAAAGGGGGAGAATGAGAAATATAAAACACTATTTACCTCTTAATAGAATTTGCTTTCCTGGATTGTAAACTCCAGAAATTAAATGCGCTATTAGCTCACTACCTCCAGAGATTAAGAAGTGCTTACATGTTGAGGACTCCATAATTTTTTTCGTTTTGAAAGTTGTTTTTCTCCAAAGTTATTTTTCCCTGTATTAACTCAGGCTGGATTTCTATAATACTACATTGTCCTTGGGTTGGTTGTTTTTAATCCAACCAAAGGATGAGTTTAATCTGGAATAAAGTGTCTGTTTCTTTAGAAATGTGACTATTGGTAGACCCCAGTACGTGTTTGAAAAATCATGTCATTGTTTCTAACTTTGACTATTAAGTATCTGATTATTTCAGTGACTTCATGAAAATACATTCTTACCTAATTCTAAGTCATTTTCAATAATGAATTACTTACTTAGACTTACTAGTCTTTTTAATACACATAACAAATTTATAATATAAATTTTCACAACAAATAACACTCCAAATACTTTGAGTTTCAGTTGAGAATTTCGATTGTGCTTATCTGTTATTACTTTAAATTTCTGTCAGTTGTCCTGCAACTGCACACTGATGAATTATCAAATGGACCTTGACTCTGGAACTCCTTCCCTGTTCCAATCTAATAAAGATTTATTTTTATAAGACAGCAAATATTTTTTTATAAATATATATGTACTAAATAGCTTAAAATAAATTAGTAGATAAAAGTATCTTTAAGTTATAAAATTGTAGTTTTCCAGGTGTGTCAAATATTCAAGTCAAGTTACTGAAATGAGTACCTAAATTACTATTAAATCCTAATACTCATCTTTTCTCAATACTCCAATTTTGTACAGTATTTGATTTTATTTGTTTCTTAAGAGGATGCTATTCAAATCTCAATAATTTTTTTTAAAAAATTCCCGTTTTCTTGTTTTCTTGTATTCCTCTCCCTTTCATTATTCAAATTGATTTGTGGGCCTATTCAAATGAATTGAATTAGGAAGGATAACTAATTGTGTCCATTTTAACTGAGGCTACCGTAGGTCACTGTAGTAGACACCATGGTGTATTGCCCAGATTGCCTTTAAAAATTGAGGTAGTCTTTTCCCAAGCCACTGAAAGTATTGGTGGCTGCTCGCTTCACCAAAGTCCCTCTCTGGGAATTGCCCTCAGCCAAAAAGAGTTGTCTGGCCCAAGTTATGCCCCAGCTTTTCAGTCCATGACCAAAGGTAAGGATGATGAATGCTTAGGGATGGTTATAAAGGATAAGCTGAAAACTTTGTTGTGAATGCATTTAAACAACGTCCTCTGCTCAATTCTACTTTCTTCATTTTTCACAAATATTGATCCCAAAGGCATTCCTTAATGGAGTCTCCGTCTCAGAGACTGTTTCTCTGAAATTCTGACCTGAGAACCGTAATGGCAAATGCCATCACTTAGAAAGCACTGGAAACAGAGATGAGTAATAATAAAAATAATCATAATTGCTCTCATCCACTGAATGCCCACTAGGTACCTGGCAACATGCTAAACTTTTCAAATGCTATTTCATTTAACTCTCACAAATACCCTATGATATAATAATTGGTTTTGTTTTTATTTGTGGTAAAAGGGAGATGATGTTTTAAATTTCCTACTTTCTCAATAAGTTTAATGTGAAATTATAGTAAATATCCTTCATTCAATTTAAAATTTGTGGGTCAATTATTCTCATTGCTGGTAAGATTTTCATATATTCATCTAAAATTACTCACCTTCTATAAAGTTTATACTATGATTATGTGGTTACATTTATACTATGCAAGTTTTTTTTCCCAATATTTGCAAACTTTACTATCATGAACTATCTCCTGTAACTTTACCAAAAATATGTTATGTATATTTTTTAAAGGCAAAGGTATAAATCGGACTCTTTAATATTTAGTTAATCATTTCAGAATAAAATTGAAACAGATTCATTATCTGATTAAGATCTAGGCTAAAATATATAAATAGAATTTTACATCATAAAGAGAACTTTTACCCTTCCTCTTTTATATGAATTATTTCATTTGATTCCCACAATAACATTGTGTCAGACAAGTTATACGTAAATAAAGAAACTGAGCCCCAGGAAGGAAGAGGCATGGAGGGGACATCATTGCTGAGATTCTAGGCAACACAAGCACATTTATAACACAGCCACCATTATCATTTAAGCTTCTTTGAGCTTAAAACTTCATTGCCATGAATGCTATTCCAAATATAGTTTGATGTTTTTGAAACAAAGACATGAAGAATGAAAACTACCCATAATTCTTCACAGTAGCATTTTGAAAATTGAAGACAGAGAGAGAGACTGTGTTTCTTTTCTGTAGTTCTACCTCTCTAGCTGGACAACTCAGCCTATTTTTACCTGACTTATTTGAACACTATCAAAAAATCAAACTAAAATATTCTGTAATATCAAATCACCAAATTGTGTTAAAAAATCCTCTCACAAAAATTACTGATGATGGATTGAAAAACATCTTAAAATATCCTCCCATACTTGCCTTTTCAGATGTTCTGTGGGTGTGTTTTCCTATTTATTAAAGCTCACTCTTCTGGCTGTTGTAATTGTATCAGTGTATAATGTATCAACCCATTTTTATCAACTTCACTTTTTAGTCTTTTGAAGATTCTTTCAAAATGAATATGAGATAAATTATGTTACATTGCTTTTACAGCTGAAGATGAGACAATGAATGTAGAGTACAAGAGTTGCAACATTCTTCTGAAGAAAATATTGTTTCCACATTTGAGACATTTAAAATTCTGTTTTCCTACTATATTACTTACAGGACTGTTGGTTTCATGTGAGTTTTCGACTACCAAAACCCAGTTTTCAAGTCGGATAGCTGGTAGGGTTTCAGATTCTTCCCTTTTCCTCATACACATTCTCCCAGTGCATCCATTATACCTTTCCCATCCTTCCACCAAAGCAAGTATCAAAATCTACTGTAAATTAGTACTTGATTCTTTCCCTTCTAGCCTCTACATTTCCAGAAGTTAATTATATGTTTATTTTCTGAACTTAACACAGTACCTGGAGTACATTAAAGACTAAATAAATATTTGTAGAGTTGCTAAAGGTATCAGTGAAGATAGGAGTAGATGAACTAAAACAGCCATTTAGTGTAGACCATTTAGAAACATATGTTAACTATACTATCTAAATAGCCTTTTTATTATTGTTAACCAAGAAAAATTTCTAACTTCTATTGAAGTTAGAAAGAATATCAGTAACCAATAGTTTTATTCACTTTGCTTCATATGAAAATTTAAATATTCTTGATATTGTGCTAAAAGTAATCATTTTCTTTGGAAATAATAACCACAGGAGTTGGTAATAAAAGAAATAGTCAATGGATTCTAGTTACCATGTTTAAGCAATGTAGATATGTTTTATAGGGTTTTTTCTTGTTATTTTTAATTTTTTTTAGTGTTTACTTATTATTGAGAGACAGAGAGAGAGACAGAGCATGAGCATGGGAGGAGCAGAGAGAGGCACAGAATCTAAAACAGCCTCCAGGCTCTGAGCTGTTACCACAGAGCCCAACGTGGGGCTTGAACCCATTGACTGTGAAATCATGACCTGAGCTGAAATCAGATGCTTAACCACTGAGCCACCCAGGTGCCCTGTTGGTGTTATTTTTTAAAAAGTACCTTATGTGTATCTATGTATCCAGGAGATATAATTTAACCTGCAGAATGATGAAATTCATAGTAAAATAAGGCCCTTGATATTAGAATTTCCAGCTTGTAGGAATAATATATAAAAGACGATTATTTTTTTTTGTTTGTTTTTAAAAGCCTTAGTAAATAAAAGACTGTCCTTATTCTCTAATACCACATAAGGTTTAGGATTTTATAAGCAAACATGGTTCAGTTTACATTTTGAAACACTATTGATATGTAAGTATTGTGTTTTAGACTGACTCCTATATTATTTCTTAAAGTGATTTTCAAAGACTTGGTTTTTGAGAGGCCATTATTTTCAAGACATCTTTGAAATTCTACTTTTATTTTGAAATTTCTCTTTCTACATCTGTTTTGTATTAAAGTCTAAAGCATGCCTAAGTGTTATGATGTGTTTAGCTTTTAGCTTTTCAAAATCCTCTAGTTTCTTACATGGACTATTTTTATCATGTTACAATACAAAAGTGCACTTTAAGAGTCTAGAATTAATAACTCAGTAAGTAGCCTCTCAAAGATGTTTTTTCTGTTGTAAAAGGAGGAAGATAAATTTTTGGAGATAACTATTGGGCTATTATTATTCACTTCCTTTCTTCATCTGATATCCCTCACATAAAAGAAATGGAAAAGATCAATTTAGAGAATTTGGAAAGCACAATACTTTTATGTTTACCAAATAATTAATGGCTCTATAGAGTATTTTATCAATGAACAGCAGATGAATTCAGAATTTATATCAGTTCCATAAAGACTTATTGAGCACCTATATACTAGATACCTGTCCAGGAACTGAAGATTCTGTAGTAATCAATAACAAACATTCTATGGGAGGTATATGAATACAACTGAGATAGAGTGTTGCCTTTGAGGAGCATTGGGTCTTAACAGAGGAACAGACATATAAACTGGTATGTGGCAAGAGCAATGGAAGAACTGTGTTTAGGAAACTCAGTCCAAGTTGCACATCATCTAATGTGTGGAAGCAAAGCATACTTTCTGAATCAAATAACACCTGAGACTATTCTTACAGGAGAATAACATATGTATTGCAGGCAAAGCAGGAAGAAGAAGGGGGAGAAGACATTCCGGGTAGGGACAGAGCATGAAAAAAATATGAAAAATACTAAGGTTTTGTGTACCAAATCCCAATAACAAACAATCGTCTTGCAGTTTATGCAAATCACATCTAATATTACTATAGAAGTTCCATTTTAAAGAAAGCTGCCCATATAACCTTGGAAAGTTAAGCAAATTGTTATGATTATTCTTGGTTCCAATTAAAGCAAGTTACATATTCCTGGTAAAAGTAAAGCTGCCAGATTTTTCCAAATTAAATTATATGTTTCTTAGCATAAGTATATGTTTTACATAAATTTACACGTTGCTTGAAGCTGTCTATGGAGTATATAAAAAAGAAATTAATTATTGCAGTGTTAAGATTCAATATTCAGGGTCATGAGGTAATTCCCTGAGAAGTACTATGTTATTTTTTAAGAAGTCTGCTTGTTATTCTAGAGGCAATTATAAGAATACAACACAGTTAAGGAAACAGGCTAAAATCAGAATTTCTGCTTCCATCCATATTTATTCCTTTAGTAAATTATATATTTTTGAAGATAAGAATCATATCTACCTTGCTAACCATTTTGAGTACTTGATATCATGCCTGGCAGATTATTTGCTAAATAAAATATTTGTTAAATGAGTTATCATATAAACAAATAGAATTTTATGCTCTTATATATAGTGACTCTCTCATTTCCCTGCTCATTTGTTAAATTACCATACCAAAAATAATAAATAAATAAATAAATAAATAAATAAAGGAATATATCAATATCAGGAAAGATTTTAGCCTTTTTTTTTTTTTTTTTTTTTTTTACTTTACAAAACTTTAGTGGTTACCTGTAATATGTATAGTACTATATGAGGGCAGGGAATATATGGTTGAGTAGCGTGTGATTTCTCTCTTCTAGAACTCCTAATCTAGATAGATTTTTAAATAACTAATGTGATAAGTGTTATAGTATTGAGATATTATACTATTGAGAGAGGTAAACTCTGGAGGAAAATTTTGACTTATTAACCAAGTATGTCATTGGCGGAAAGACTTGTTCTTAGAATTAATATTCAATTTAATTTATTACTAAGTTCATTACCAAAGGTTATTCAATCAACTAGTATAAGGTAAGGTAATAATCCAACTGACAATTTTTAAATTATCCTAAAATTAAATTTTTTCTCATTATATAATTTACACGTCTGCAAAACCAAAAGGATTAACTATCTTGAAGCAAAATTAGCTAAAATAATTTAGAATGCATAAACTGTGAAGGTATTATGTTGTACTAAAAAGTTGAAAGATTTCATATGAAGAAGCCTACTTGAAACTATAAAATATTATATTTTATCCTTTTTAACTGGTGATAGCCCCACAAATAAATAAGCATACTGACAAATTTGTTTTAAAGTACTTATTAAATATATGGTATTTTGCACACGCATTCCTGAAATCTGCAGTCTAATTGCCATAATCTATCATTTAAGTAGTAAGGAATACTGAAAGACTGGCTTTCCTGAAGTAAGAGACCTCTGACATGCTTTGCTCACAGTGCCCATCACATAGGTAATGATTCTGAACAGGCTACTAGAATGTCTTCAATGTTTAAACAACTTTAGCTAATGTTAGAGATGCAAGCATTTCAATAAGATGTTTCTATTTGTCTTTAAGAATAATCAGGTAAAAGACATTAAAGATCACTTTTTCTTAGTTAACTTGTTTTTGCGGGGGAGGAGGGGCGATGTTGCCCAGATTGCTGTTTCCAGCCACATTTAGTCACATACCAAAATTCTGACTGAAATAATCCATTGGTGTGTTTATTTTTATATTTTAGATGTTGATAAAGATGTTGATTACATATATATATATATATATATAGAGAGAGAGAGAGAGAGAGAGAGAGAGAGAGAATATTTCACAGTTTAAATACCAATGAATTCTTTTTGTATATCTACTTTTGTTTCCTAGTTATTCAACTATAGAAAAGTAATTAAAGAGTAGTTATCCTAAATATATAGAGATGAACATTAAATGAACATAGTTTGTATTAGTTAGTTTTTGCTGCAAAATAAATCACTCAAAAATTAAGTGCCTTCAAACCATCATTTATTTAGCTCATGATTTTATGGGTTGGCAATTTGGGCTGAGTTCAGCTGGAGATCATGGTCTCAGCAAGACTCATTCATGCCTCTGTAGTCAGCTGCCAGTCAACTTTGAAGCACTAATGTTAAGGGCTGGCTTAACAGGCTGGCTATAGGCTAAGGATACAGGGGCAAATGAGCCACATGTTTCTTACTGTCCAACAGTCTAGCCCAGACTTGTTCACATGGAGGTCTCACAGTTCCAAGGTCCAAGGGCAGAAACATGGTGGTCCCATAGGCCTAGGCTCAGAACTTGTTCAATGCCACTTCTGTCACATTCTATTTTAAGGCCATACCAGATTCAAAGGGTAGGAAAACAGGTTTCTGCTGGGAAGAACTGCAAGGTATTGCAGACGTTTTTGTAATCTACCACCAACTATCCTCCGGCCACATTTTCTTTTTTTTTTTAACATTTCTTCAACTTGGAACCCTCTTCCCAGGATTAACAAAAGTCTCATTCAATTATGGTCCCAGTTTCTTTTTTCTTAGCTTTTGTTGCAAAAAGAATTTCACAAAATTTATGACCCAAGTCTATGGGTCAGTAATTTGAGATAGGCATTTGAGCTGTCTTTTCTGCTGTTCTCACTTGGGCTTATATATGCATCTGCAGTCAACTACCAGGTCAACTAAGAGCTGTTTGGCGGGGAGAGGGGCAGGGAGGCACCTAGGATGGTAGGTCTCTGTTTTTTTTTTAATTGTTTTTTAATGTTTATTTATTTTTGAGAGAGAGACAAAGTGTGAGCAGGGAAGGAGCAGAGAGAGAGGTAGACACAGAATCCGAAGCAAGCTCTGGGCTCTGAGCTGTCAGCACAGAGCCGGACATGGGGCTCGAACTCATGAACTGTGATATCATGACCTGAGCTGAAGTCGGACGCCCAACCGACTGAGCCACCCAGGCGTCCCCACTTTAAGTGGTTTCTCACTCTATAGCGGGCCAGCCCAGGTTATGCCACGTGATTGTTACAGGTTTCAAAATAGCAATCTCCAGTGCACATGTACATTACAAGCATCTGTTTGTTCCATGTTTGCTAGTATCTCATTGACTATTGCAAGTCACTTTGTGAAGTGCAGTGAGTGTGGGTGGGGGTTACCCACGGGTGGACTCCAGGAAGACATAAAAAAAAAACTTTGGGACCATCACTGCAACAGTCTACCACACAGTCAATTATCAGTGCTAAATGATCCTTAACTTCAACTATGGTATCATTTTTAAGACTAACCTAAAAACTAAATTACACATGTGGTGTTATATAAGGGAAAAATAGTCATTTGCACAACACTAAAACAACATATGCTGTCACTACCAACACAAACTAGGTTAACTGTCTATGTTGTCACTGTCTGATTTGGTCTTTTTTATTAAGTTAAGTAAGTCAAAGTGCTTGATCTGGTTATACAAAGTCATTTTTCCATTTTATATGACTTGTGTTTTCTTTTTTAAAATATTAGGGATTTTAACACTTTGCCTTTTAATAGAAATTTGGCAACAGTTAGAAAAAAGCAATTAACAGATAAATCTTACTTGTTTAATTAAAAAATGAATTAATTGTTATTTCAAGAAAATAGCATATTCTGAAGATAATTGTAATATTAGCTACCTTATTTATCCTAAAATAATCCATGTTAAACGTCTCTTCCAAAAATTGGTTCTAGTGATTTGTGTGTTTTAGTTCTATCTTGACAAGAACAAAGGCAGGTATATTTATTAATGAATGCTGAAAAAGATTGTGGATATATCTAAAAAAGGAACATACTGAATATTCCATACCCAAAATAAATTCATAGACTGTTTTAGCCAGCATTTCCAGTTGTTTCTCATTAAAGAATGGTTGGTATAAATTTCTGTTACCACTGATTTTGCTACAGCTGAAACTCTTGAAGAGAATGGAAATATTTATAAAACTGTTCACAATCTAGAATTAAATAAACAGTTTATCCTATAAGGCTGTGATAACAGTAGAGTCACTTAAGGAAAATAGTAAAGATGAAAAATTAATTAGTTCAACTTCATATCATTTTCAGGTTCTACATTCAATAATTCTGTTTCATATGAAATATACTGATATAGATTACTATTATTGTACTTATAATTGTGGCTTTAAGGTACAATAAAGGAATATAGATGTAGGATGTGAATGTGTTCCTCAAGTGAATATTAGACTTGATAATTCAAAATATGTTAAGAGCTTCCAAAATATATTAGAAGATAAAAAAGATGACTAAGGTATATTAAGACATGCAAAACTTGACAAAGTTTATAATGAGTACAGTGCACATTATGCAGTTTTGTTGAAATTCTTGTACTCAAAGGTAAAGATTCCATCATAAACATAACGGCAGAATATTAACTCTTCATTAAGTTTTTTTAGCTGGTAATATGTAAGAATACCATGATACCATCAAAGTCCTTTCGGAAATTCTTCAAGAATTTCTTATGTACTCATGATTATAATCTCAATATGGGACTTAAATAAAGGACTTAAAAAATCAACTCAACTGGACAGCTTAATATACCAAAAGGTAATTCAAAAATAGGTTGCATTAGGTCTGCTTAAAAATCCCATGTGCAGCCAAGATAAATTTAAAGACATACTACTGAGTGTTTCTAAGTGGCTTACACATAGTGCAATGTACTTGACCAAGCCAACAATAAAGATTAAGTCTACCAACTAGGAACACCCTAGTGACATCAAACTCTAGTCAAATCTGAAGATCTGAAGAGCAGTTATAAAATGTCATCTTCCATGTGTTTAGAAGTTCTTAACCATTCATTGGGGTCTCATATAGCATTGTAAGTTTTACACTTACTCTGACATCAATGTTACCCACTAATAGTTCTTAATGTTAAAAGTAAAATAACATAGGTTTGAGGTTTGAATGCAGTTGCCAGCATTTATGCAATTGTGCTGGACTGAGAAGCATGGAGAGCAGATAATAGCAAGACAACACTGAAGCAGTTTCCCCAAGATTAACTAAAATATTACCTTTACAAAGAGACTTTAATAGAATATATAGAGTAATATATCACACGAAGACCAGTATCACTCAGCTATAGACTGTTAACGTACAACCATAGTGCTAGACCACTCTGACATTTAGCAAAAGAAAATTTGAAGACTCTTTGTTAACAGATGCCTCAAAAAGATAATAAGTCAAAGAAGCAGAATCATAAAAAAAGAGACTAAGTTCTAAATGACCACCTACAGTTATAAACAGAAAGGTACTCTTCACTTGGACATAGTGTAGAAATTGCTGCTTGCTAGGTCTGGATCATTTTAGCCACCCAAGCTGATTAGTTTATAGTACTCTGCAGTCATTGAAAAGCACTTAGCTGGTGCTTCTATTCATATCTTTCAGCTCTACATCAAAGTCTATTTTTCATTTTTTCACCAAAATGAAGATAGATTTATACATGTACATATGTGTGTATACATATATACATATAGATTATTTGAACATATTGAAAACTAGAAAAAAAAAGAATAAATATTCCTTGGTATCATACTAACTTAAGCACCATTAATTTTTGTAATCATGTTTTCTTGCACCTCTTCAAGTATACATAGACACATGTGTTACACCAGTGAGATCATATCATACATACTACTTTTATTATACATGCATAATTCCCCTCTACTTTTCTCCTCCCATAACAGCATTTACCATACCTAGTTAAGCTTGTCAATATTCTAATATATGTCCCTTTATAATTTCCTCTGCACTAATGTAATCCTAGACAAATTATATATGTACAGGAAAATTATGATTTTTTTTAAAAATTGAAACATTTTAAATACTTTTTCTGCATCTGATTACTCTTATTTAAAAATGTTGAAAATTCTTCATGTTATCTGATATATCTCTAATTCATTCTTTTTGATACATGCATAAGAGTCCATGGTATGACTATACCTCAATTTATTTAGCCATTTCCCTATTAATAAATATTAACTTTGTTTTCTGTTTTGAGAGATTTATGAAGAATGTTACCAAAAACTTCTCTATACATCTGTATCTATGGGTAGTAACAATTTCCTTTCTATGGCATGAGTATACAGGAATGGATTGCAGAGAAAAAGAACAAAATTATTTTTATTTTAAATAGATGCTGCCAGTATTTTCCCAGAAATGATAGAATATCAAATCATGTTACTGAGTGACATTATTGTATAGCAAAAGATTACAAGATAAGGTTGAGAGAGGGTGTCAAGAGTTTTTGATGTGGGCCCAGATTTGTCCCCACTTAGTTGTATTACTTTGGATGAGTCATGTCACCTCTCTGAGTCCTCATCTTCAAAGTGAAAATGTTAGTTGGTGACTTCTAATGTTCTAATTTTAAAGTTCTATGATTTTTGAAGGTTATATTTGAAGAATAAAATCCAAAACACTCTCCCGAAATGGTATCCAATATCAGTGATATCGTTTGAAAAAATTTTAATTAGCACTAACCATTTTTTCAGGAAGGAACATTGATAGCTCCAAAATCACATTTTCCTTTATTAAATATTGCATACCTATTCAATTAATGGAAGATGTTTCAAACTCTCATGATGTCCTTAGAATTGGAAAATTCTTAATGCAAAAGGATTTCCAAACTGGAAAAGTAATCTCAAATCTGAATTCTTCCCTATGGCTAAGAATGTATTCATGTATATAATACCATGATAAATGATAAAAATGTCTTCTAAAGCTAAATAAAGATTTCCTCTAAAAGCAACAATAATCTTAGAAAATGGAGCAGTGTACTTTTATCTGGGTAAGAGATCAGCATGCCTTATTTTGTAAAACCAGCATACAGGCGCACACACACACACACACACACACACACATTCCATACACAATGGAAAACTCAAGCCCTACTAATAGGAAATCTTAGAACAAAATATATATGCATATATGATTATTGGTGTTGCTGTCAATCCAAAGATGTGCAGCCTTGAAGAGTCTTGTAAATATTCTTTGAAATATCAGAAGTTGTATTCCATAGTTAAGGAAGAGTTAGAAGTTGTAGAATATTGATGATTTTTAAAAGATTTTGATAAACTCTGATTTTTATATGTTAAATAACTGGTGATTTCTCATTGATAAAATTGCAAAGCCTTGTTATTAAAAATGAGTTTTCTGTGATAAAATGTCTTGACTAGCTTTCAAAATGTCAGCTGAATTTGACTGAGAGTGTTGACCTTGAACTTTTCATAGTTGGCTTTTGATTGACACATTTTTTTCAATTTGACCTTTTCTTTTAAGGGAACTATTCTTCTGGTTAATATTCACTGGAAGATTGCTATTGTGGCTCAAAATATAAGCAATAGTTTGAATAGTCTTTTCTGATATTGATGTGTTTGAATTCCTTAGATTCTATTTTTGATGTTGATGAGAATATTCATGTCTGTGAAAGACAGCACTTAACTGGATGCTGTGACCCAAACTGACTTCTTTCACAGTGAAGTACTTTTTCATTCAGAAACTTGTTCCTAAACATTAGTAACTATCAAATTAGGCTAGGAAAAGAATAGTATTTGTTCATGAAGCTCATAGTTGAAATAATATGTGTTGAACTTGTTGAAGATTGTACTTGCTAAAATATGTAATAATATTGCAAATAAAATGTGAATACCTTGGGGCTCCTGAGTAGCTCAGTCAGGTAAGCGTCCAACTTCAGCTCAGGTCACGGTCTCACAGTCCATGGGTTCAAGCTCTGCATTGGGCTGTGCTGACAGCTCAGAGCCTGGAGCCTGCTTCAGATTCTGTGTGTGTGTCTCTCTCTCTGCCCCTCTCCTGCTCACACTTTGTCTCTCTGTGTTTCTCAAAAATGAATAAACATTAAAAACAATTTAATGTGAATACCTGAAAAACTTGGAATTGTGAAGGAAAACTTGAAACAGCTAGATATTAAATTGGCAAATTCATCTTTAGAAATTCTTATATAAAATTAATTATTCCATTTGGAATATTATGTTTTTGCAAAAAGGTTAGGTATAAAAGTTTTCCACTATTCTTGCTCATTGTTTTCTTTCAAAATGTCTGTAAACCCACAAATTCCATAGAAAACCATATTTTTTCATATATGTGAAGAGGCTTCTATGTGCTAGACACTAGGTATATTAGTAAACTGAATATCACTTTATTTGTCATCTTTATTTATAAGAATGAATTCCAATTATGGTTGATACTCATAAGATCAAAATATAGCTAAACATTTCTTTAGGTGATATTTATCCAATAGATACAAAGGCCTTTTCTTGTTATAAGTTCATTTATAGCTCAAGAAGATGAAGTGAGAAATAAGTTTATTTTTCAACCCAGCAAGTTCTAGGTTGAAAATATTTCCTCTAACTTCTCTCTAAGAATGAAGATCTTATTTTTTTTAACTCAAGTCACTTCTCTCATACACTATCACAAACAACTAAAAGAAGCCAGTCAATCAATACTTTGAATACTCATTTTCCCTATAAATACCCTTAATCAGATCCATAATTTCATTGAACCCTTTGTATCTCCCACATTAACATAGGCGAGGGGTTTGCTAATTCTTCTGCTTGTTCATAACTCAGGCACTTTTGTTCCAGCCTCCAATTACAATCTCCTCAATGTTTTCCCATCCTTCAGTAAGTTTCTTTCATTCTTCTATGTCTTGGACTGAAGGTCTGGTCACTGGAAAATATTCTGGTATAAACACGGTGTCTGTCTTATACACACATACTTGAGATCTTTACCCAGGGACAGACTTTATCTGATAGCAGCCTGGATTGATGTTTGCCAAGCCCATTTCTTACTTTGCTAGTCCTTTCCCACCTGATGAGGGTGGAGTGAGAAGTAGTTTTGTTTTTGAATCTATAGTCCTGGCTCCTTCGGATTTTCTGTGTATGCTGCTACAGAAATGAGTGCTTCTCTCTTTTCAGCTCGTTTTTCTGTATACACACCTTATTATACACAGCTAAAAGAAACCTGTTGGTACTTTTAATTTTCTTCCTAAAAAAATCTTAAGCAAATTCAGTTTGTTCACTGTGAATAATGTGTTGTTCACAATATCTCAGGTGACAGTGCTACCAAACTTTCCAACACTGCATATGAAGGATCATCTTTTCTTCAGTATGCAATAAATATTTCCTCACTGTTTCTCAACCCTATAAAGCCTTTATCAATAGTCTCCTTGTGATCCTTCCAGCTTTCATTTATAGTGTCTTCATTGCCTTTTCAGCTTCTGTATAACAACCCCAAAGCCAATGCCACATGTTTAAGCTTGGGTTACAGCAGCACCCACCTCCAGGTACCAAATTATTTTATGGTTATTCACTGCTGTACGACAAGGCACACCTAAGCTTAGTGTTATAAAATGACAACTGCTTTTTCACTGCTCACAGTTTTGTGTGTGAGGATATCAGACAACGAACAGCAAGGATGGGTGGCCTGAAACCCAAGGATGGCTTGAATCTGTTCCACAATAGCTGAGCCTTCAGCTGGGGTAGCCAAGTGGCTGAAGATAGCCTGCATGGCTTAGTAGTTACTATGTGCCATAAGTCTCAAATCTGGATGTTAGAAGGACTCCAAGTTCTTTGTTGTATTTCTTCCAGGGTTAGAATGCCCAAGATAGTTTCTTTGCTTGCAAGTCTGGTGGTTGGGCTAGAATGGTTAAAACTTAGAATATCTGTACTTCTGTCTCTCCATGAAGTCTCTCCACATAAATAGCTTGGCCTTTTTACAGAATTACAGCATCAGGAGAGTCTGACTTTTTAAACAGCTGGCTCCTCCCAGAAAAAATGTTCCAGGGGGCCTAGGAAGAAGCTGAAAGTCTTATGATATAGCCACAGAATTTCCAAGACATAATTTCTGCAATATTCTCCTAATCAAAAAGTCATTGATGTAACTCTAGATTCAGGGAGTAGGAAATTAGACCTTGATTCTCAAGAGAACAAGTAGAAAAGTCTATGTGAGCATCTTTAATCTACCACAGTAAACAAGAGGCAAAGTCCTAGACCTAATAAGTTCTTTGAGCAGCATTATATGCAAGCAGTGTTATCATAAAGCATAGAAACAAATGTAGTATAAAAAAGATTATGAGAGACTTGCTACAGTATAGTGTTATGGTTAGCCATAATAAAATAGAGTATGTTTCACCATTGGCTCTTGGCATAAATTTTAAATACCTCATAGTGCAATGTCTTGTTGAAAGAGAGAAGGGATAACTAAGGTAGAAGTGAAGAGAATCTCAACATATTAAATTTAATTCATATGGAACGTTAATACTCCATTCCAATTATTGGCAGATATTGTACTGTAGGGAGAGGTTGGGGATTAAAAAGCAGGGGAAGAATCAGTCCCCCAGAAGGAGTAATAGTTATGATCATAAACAAATGGGTCATTAACCAATGACACTGAAAGAAGACAAACTGAAGAAGTAGATTATAGCAGGTAGATCTCTTCTCATTTAGTCTTCTAGACTCAGCATTAGCCTCCCTGTCCTCCTCCATCATGCCAGAGAACCACAGTGGTAAATTGCTTAATTCTAAGTGACCCAAGTAAAACAAAGACATGCAAAGAAGTGGCCTAATTCCAGAATCATTCCTAAAGTTCTGTATGAAAATCAGTGAAACACAGAGTGGCTTACTTATTCCCAACATTTTAGGACCTTATAATAATACCAGATCAACACTGGTCCTAACTAATGAGTGAGATGAGAGCTATTATATTCTGGATTCCTGGACTTTGCTGATTTCAGGGAAGAAATAGAAATTCCACAGATAACTGCCTGAGCACTCTTCCCATAGCCAGACTTGCATGTAGATATTGACTTTGCTGCAGTGTAAATCAGTAGCAGAATAAAATGCAACTTATTCTGGAAACCTATATATTATGGTATAACAAAATATTGTTAACCTTAAAAGATAAATTGAAAATATTCCAAGACTAAGAAAAAGAGAACAGAAATGTTGATGTATCAGTAAAATGTTGATCCATCTAGATTACATGCTTAGGTTAAGAAGTCAAGTTTGGCCAGTTCTCCTTTAACTAAAGATATGCCATTACAAACTGCCAATGGCTTCATTTAAAAAAAGTTAGCTGAGGGTCATATATATAAGATTCTCTTGATGCTGAATTAACAGTCAGAAAAGGTGGATAATACCATGAACAAATGAGGGTGATGGGTCATGTGTATTATCAGAAAGGTGATTCTAGGGGCACCTGGGTGGCTGGGTCGGTTGAGCATCTGACTTTGGCTCAGGTCATGATCTCGTGTTCTGTGAGTTCGAGCCCTGCATCAGGCTTTGTGCTGACAACTCAGAGCCTGGAGCCTGTTTCAAATTCTGTGTCTCCCTCTCTTTGCCCCACCCCCAATCATGCTCACTCTCTCTCTCTCTCTGTCAAAAATAAATAAACTTAAAAAAATAAAAAATAAAAAAAGGTGATTCTAGCATTTTAAAGCAAGATGTAGCATTTCATGTCTAGATATGGTTGATGAAAAGCATAAGCTGTCAGAATAATTCTGTGGCTTATTTAGAAAAGTAATTTCTAATAAAAGCAATTTCTAATTTCATGGTTGTAACTACACAATGAAACCATTTTATTTTTATACATTTGCCAAATTTTAATTAGTACTAGCGAATCAAATTACCTACAGTTTTAAACAGAATAATAAGGATTAGTTTCATACACAGAATAGTAGAATGGAAAGATCTCTTGACTGAGATTCTGGTACCCAAGGATCTTCTATCTCCACACTTAACTTGCCCTTGAATAAGCCACCTACACCTCTTAATCCTCAATTTTCTCGACTGCTATAGGAACTAGTTAAACAAGACGATTTGGTAATTATCTTCTCACACTAAAATAGGTATTTTATGCAATGATTTTTTATACTACTAAATTCTTTAACATATAACATTGTATTATAGCTATTTGTCTACCTCACACATTGCATTGTGCATTTCTCCAAGGCATACTTTTTCTCTTATCTTGTAGCATGTGCAGCTCAGACATGACAGATTTCGTCTCTTGTACAAATTCCAGTCAACTGAAGCTGTGTTGAGCAGAATGCATAGGTTGGGTCAAATCTCAGGTATATTTTCTATGAGTAAAGGAAAAGGGCATAACTTCAAAGGTGCCAAGTATTTGTAATTTCCTGTTTAGACAAAATAGTTAATCTAACAAATGATTGATAAGTGAATGAATGAATAATTTTATAACTGTGCATGTGCCATGAGTTCTCATAAAATAAAATATGTATCTACTGTAAAGTTTTATTATTCTGGAGCTTTCCTAGTGGTCATGCCATTACTAGCTGTATTCAAAGCCATGTTAATGCATGGATGAACAAAATTTTTCCTGACTAGTTCAGGATACATAGTTCTGTATGTAACACCAGTGAGAAGTAATTTAAGAAGCATAAGCTTGGTAAAAGATAGTAAGATCATTCCATTACTAGACAATAGTATAATTCACTCTAAAGGAAAACATTTTCTCTGTCTTGATTAGTAACATCTTTCTAGATCACTTTATTTTTAACACAAATGTAAGAAGATGCAATCTATTCTATTTCTATTTTTTACACTGAGTAAAAGTACAAATCAAGAATATAAAAGAAGATACAAGGGTGCCTGGCTGGCTCAGTGGGTAGGGGATGTGACTCTTGTTCTCAGGGTCATGAGTTTAAGCCCCACAGTGGGGCTTTTAAGAAAAGATACAGACATTAAGGCAGAGAAAGATAGGCATTATACAGTTTAGGAAAAGATGCCAATTCCTGTGGTATTTATTCCAAAGAGCACCATTGCTTATAATGTGCATATGTGTTCCAGTAGATCACAGACAATATCAGTGTGGCTTGGAGGGTTGGGTACACTGAGAAAGGCCTTGTGCTTGGTGTAGTGCTCCACTGTCATCATTTTGAAATTCTTAATAATTTTTGGACAAGGGGATCTGTATTTTCATTTTACACTGTGACCCACAAATTATAGTCATAGTAGTCAGTTAAGTTTTGTTTTGTTTTGTTTTTTTAAATAAGAAAAAGTCCTTAATATGTGAGACAGCATTTGGAGATTTTGGCGGGTCACTGAGGAACCACTTGAGGGAAGGTGCAGAGAGTACATTTTCTGTTATGGTGAGAGACAAAGTAGGCTGAGTCCAGCCTTAAATACTGATTAAGAAGTTGGACCACCTTGTAGGCCATAAGTAAAGATAGACAGTGAAGATTTTGTGATTGTAAATAAAGTCAGTTTTGGGGAAAGACAAATCTAGCAATGGCATGTCAGATGGGTAAGGGTGAGAGAAAGATAGGGGATAGCATGGAGGATATAAAGAGCTGGTTTGAAAGCTACTATTATTTAAAACCTAAATTTAGAAGGCAATGCTCATGGAATGATTGTTAAAACTATATGAAGCACACAGAAAGAGAAAAGCTACTCCACACACTCCTCTCATGTTTTTTTTTTCCATTAAAGCTGCATTAAACTAGACAATCACGTGCAGAGTCTATATATGTATACCCAAAACTTCTTATAGCCCATAGAAATAAGTATTGAATTAATTAGCGATCATTTCATTAATAATAAAAGGTGAATACATCAGATATTATTAGCAGGTATGTAAAATAAACTTTAGCAACAGTTAGAAAGGAGCTAAGAGTAACTTCAAGAATGAATAAGCTGATAATTTGTGTGACCTCATCTATTTCATGTCTCCTTTAACTTAGAGACACTGGAATAGTATAGAAAAGACACTGTAAGCACTTAGAGCTTGTCTCAGTCCATCAAGGCTGCTATAACAGAATATCATAGTGTGCGTGGCTTATACACAACAGAAATTTATTTTTCACAGTTCTGGAGTATGGGAAGGCCCAGATCAAGGCCCTGGCAGATTCAGTGTCTAGTGACAGATGGCCATCTTCTCACTGTATCTTCACATATTAGAAGGGGTAAGAGAACTCTCTGGGGTCTCTTTTGTAAAGGCACTACTCCAATTTGTACTCTACCTCCCAAACACCTCACCTCCAAATACCATCACATTAGCGTTTAGATTTCAATATGTGAGGGAGGGGGGTTACACACACAATCTATAGCAGACCCATTTTGCCTTGGTCATTTATGTTAATCTTAAATAAAGGAATGCCCATTTACCATGCCACTAGAAAACAGAGAGTCAATGCATATACTTTCAGATAAGAGACATTTGGGAACAAACATCTGGCATCCACTGACATGTTAAATGTCACATTCCCTAGTCCTATACGTCTACCTGGGAAAGAAGGAACATTAATATGCCACACATGGCATTTTGTCATTCATTCAGTATTCTTCATATATTAAAGTTTGTCATCTAGGAAATGAGTATGATTTAACATTTTTATTTTTAAATTTATTACACTAAAATTTAATTGTAACTTGTCTTGCATATTCTTGCTCTGAGCTGCTTAATAATGTCTAATCTTCATTTTAACCAAGACAGTGGACTGTTCCCATGAATTCTTGACTTTGTGCTTATAATACTAAATAATCCAGCTTGGATATCTGGGTATTCTGAGTTCATCAGAGTTATCAACTCCTTCCTCTTAACCTATGTCACTAAGTAAAACTGTTTCTGCATTTTTCTTCTTACTTAAAAATACATTATTAGTATATGTGTTGAAAATTGAATACCAAAGTCCTAGTAATGGGATGTAAAAGCCATTTTTGCCTATTTTTAGTTTTCAATGCATAGTCGGATCCATTTAGTATTTCACCATTATAGCCATAAATGTTTTTGTCAAGTAGTTTTTTGGCCAGTATTATTTCACTGGCAGCAATTAATTTTTCTATTTCAGATAATATGCCAATTATTTAGGCATGCACGTAAATGTCTTTTTTTTAAAAAATATATTAAAACCTATGCCATCATGAATATAAAACCTATTATATAAAGGTTTAAGAAAAAATAGTTATAAAAATAAAACTAATGTATATATATATATATATATATATATATATACACTTTCCTTTTCATGGTAGGATATTTTAAATCATCCTCTGAAAAAAAGAAATACTGAACAAGGAAAATCTTTCCAGTATTCAAGATTTTATGTCAATAACATCAATCATATCTAATAATCCATGTCTCATAACTGATACCCAGTTTTTTTAAGTTAGAAAAGATTTTTTTATTGCATCTCACAGAATTTATATGCTATGTTACTTTTGTTTTGGAGAGGGGAATGGTTTGTGTGTCTGGCAAGGGCTGCGGAAGCTGGAAATACCCTATGTGAGCCCCTTGGGAAAAGTTGAATGAACCCTAAATAACGGCACAGAAACTGCCATCTCCAGCAGGTTTCTGAGTCCACTATTTACAAAAACACTCAATTCAAGTTACTTGTTGTTTAGATGATTCATTCCCTAAACATTCTCAGAATGCTTACTATGTGCACAGCATTCTGCTAAATACTGCTGGGGAAAAAAAAAATGTTTTAAAAGTATTTTACACTTTTGAAGCATTTCCCAATAGTTCATGTGTGTACTTTGTTTCACTTGATTTCCCTCATGAGAGAGACAGTGCAGTTATTATTATCCCAATAAAGTGACTTTTCCAGAGTTTCAGGGCTAAGGAAGTTGCTAAACTAAGGCAAGAATTCAGGTCTTCTTATTCTGAGTGCAGCAGTTTCCTTATAAGAGAGAAAGAGGGATATATATATATATATATATATATATATATATATATAATAAAGCTAAGTACTTATCAGAAAACTTACTACAGCTATGCAAAACTTTGATAGACATTTGTTGAAGGAGTGAATACCAATTAAAGAAAGATTCGTCTTGGCTAAGAATGCAATTACAGTGCCCTGTTAAAACAGATAACATTTATCAAACACTTACTATGTGCCAGACACATTGCTATGGGCTATCCCTGCATTATCATATTGCAGCTGTGAGAGAAGTTCTTCATGACAGGGTAGTTTTCCCAAGTTAAAAATTTAATAAACGGTAGAGCAGGGATTCACACAACTCAGTCTTTCCAAAATCTGTATATTACTCCTTACATATTTTTCCACTATCTTTATGTCTTTCTCCAGTCTTTTCTTACTTATCTTACTAATTTCTTTGAAAGATAAAAAAAGGGGATGGAGGAGGTATGTCAGGCACTGAGAAGGAAGGAAGCAAAATGTCCATGCATTCATTAGCTCACCTAATGATTGTTGGCTACATCACCACCTAGCTCAGCTCTAGGACTGCCCATAGTAGATGTTGGGAGCATGAGTAAAATGCTATTGAAGCATAACTAAACAGTGGAAGAATTAAGGAAGCCTAGACAGTGTCCAGAAAGGCTTTACCAAGGAGTAGGCATTTGAGCTATAACCAGACGTATCTTCTCAGGCAAAGAAAGGAGAAAGAGCATCTGCAACAGAACAATAGGCAGAATTATGGGAAGTATTCCCATGGATGTGGAAATATGAAGGTAAGGCTGTAGAAGCGCAAGTTGCTGTCATAGGAGGTGGCATCATGTTTTGAAGAGTCTTCTGTGTTCAAATGAGGAGACTGGACTTTATCTTCAAGGCAATAAGAGCCAGCAAACACTTTGAACAGCAAAGTTTTATGAGTTTCCATTTTTAAGAAGTCTTAACTAATATTCTTATGTTGGATGAGCAGGACATTTAGTCAAAGTGAAATCCAATAAAGATCTGGACTTGAGTGGAAGGATGACATTTTCTATATTATTTCAAAGTCATAAATAAAAATTATAATAATCTAGCAACTGCTCTAGTGAGACTCTGTGAACAAGAAATGTAAATGAATTAGCCATGTTGCTGCCCTTACAGAAAATGAAAATACAACCTCTTTATTCATTTTTATCAAAGTATAGTTGACATAAAATGTTACATTATTTTCATGTGTACAATATAGTAATTCCACAAGTCTATGCATTAGGCTATGCTCACCCATAAGTGTACCAGCCTCTTTCTTAAAGAGGCTTCATTTATTCATACATTCAGCAAATACTTGTAGAGCTCCCACTATGTGGCAATCACTATGCTAGGTGCACAATGCTTGTGCTGTGTACAGGTTGTGGGGAAGTTCATTTGAAGTAACATGTAACACAATTTCTTCATAAAGCCAAAAAAAAAAAAAAAGCATGAAAGACAAGATGTAAAGCAAGTGTCAAAGAAAACAAGAGAAGACAGAGTAACTCCTGAGAGAGAAAAAGTGAAAATGAGGTTTAAGCTTAAGAAAGCAAGCATCTGCTGTAAGTAACCATTTCATTAGAAGTGCACTAAATTGTGGAGGTTCTCTGTCAGGAACTACATACTGTGGGCTGAGATTGAGTATAATGGGCTCCCACATGAATTCTTCTCATTAGTTCTCTTGAAAGATCAGTAAATCTACTGAAAGGGTAATTTAGGTTTACTGTTCACAATCCATTCATTTCACTTTTAATCTTCCCTGTTTAGAATTGTAAAAATACAACACAGATATAATCCAAAAGAGAAGGGATGAGTCCAAAATGAGACAATTTCAACTCCTCAGTCTTGACATTGACATAAATGCAATAGGTTGTAGACTTTTTATTCCTGATAGATGGTGATGGAGCCTCAGACAGTTAATAAAGCATTGCATACTATTAATTGTGGATATCAAGTAAAAGACAGCATAGCAAAGATAATCTATACTTCATCCTCCTGAATTCCTTAGACATTTATGTGATTTTCAATGAAGACTCTTCTTAATCCCATTAAGCTTTTCTTTTACTATAATTCAACAGAAAGGACAAAGGTTTGGGACTTTCATCCAGGGCAAAAAGAAATCAGTGATTTGAGAAGATAAAGTTCCAGATATTAAGACAATAAATTATTTAATCACAAGAATGTTATTTTACACAATAATTTTTCAACAATGTGAGTTTGAAAACTGATGTAAAATCATTACTTTTTCTGCCATTAAACTACCACCAATCAGTTTGTGATATTGAAAAATAAACAAACAAATAAAAAACAACAAAGCAAAAAACACCAAGCACAGTCTTTCAGAACTATTATTTATGGAAATAATAAAGTCCTCTCTGATTTTCAGGGCCTCTCCTTGGCTTTTCCATTAGACATAGGGCTCATTCTGGATTTATAGTGTGCATATTGATTCCCGATTGATTTCAGTACCCTATAAAGAAAATTTCAAAATCCAGGGAGAAAAAGAAATTTTCACACCTAAAATGTACCCATGCCACATAAGTCATAAAAATATCAGTTTATTTATACAATATTAAATTATATTGATTTTAAGCTGAATTATGGCTTATAATGTCTACAATTTGCTTTTGTTTACCTATATTAAACCAAAGAGATTTAAAGTATAAATTTCCTTTTCAGATTTGAAAAGAGTAAGTGCTTATTCCAATAGAGATGAGAAAATGAAATTTAAGAGTATCAATTTATCCTAAGGAAATTAGGAGTGTAGGACATTCACTGGACAAATGTCACATTCCTTGAAATAATTATTATGATATTTTAATGCATTCTCACCATGAAGCTTTCCTTTATTAATGACTAAAACCGACTATGTCTTAACATTTATTTCATGAGAGAAACTTTCAATACCCTTAAAAGTTCCTATAATAAGACGAATAGAAAAAAAAAACAGAAATGAAATACCAGAAAGAAATGGTTTAAAACATAGTATACAGTTAAGCATTTCATTTAAATAAAGACACATAATCTGAGAGGTAAAAACTTCCAATGACTTCACACACTTTCAATGATTGCTATGGATAATGAAAAGAATCCAAAGAATTTCTAGAAATTCTTCTCACTTTTATGATTTTTACGTAACCCACTAGTCTGTATCAAAAGAAGATACAGACCAATTTATAAAATGAGATAACAAAATAAGATTAAAAAAATAAAATGAACTCAAATAATCAGTGGGATACTCCCCTCTAAAGACAAATGCACCATTTTTTTCAGGTAATTTGCCTATTCCAGAAAAAAATTAAAGATTTCTAATCTGAAGTGCTTCTCTGTGGCTTGCATTTAACATTCTTTCCTATGCTCAACTACTATTGAAGAGAAGTGTTGAGTTTTTTTAAAAAAAATGTCATTTCAAGCTATGTGCTTCTACTCTTATTCCAGTCAATTGTTTTTTATTGAAACATGAAAACTGAAGAGGGTATTGGAGTTTTGCTATGTTGTTATCCAAAAAAAAAAAAAATACTTATGAGTTGTGAATTCCAGATCTTTGCATGTTCACACAAAAAAGAAATCTATCTTTCCTGATAGAGTGAATGAAAGCCAAAATTAAGTAATGAAAGGTTTGTACCTGTCGTTCTAATGTGTAGGGTCATCATAGTTCCCATGAACTGATACATCTAAAAGATATTCTCCCTGGAACTTATTGATCTCCTTAACTGCAGTTATTCTTCAACTATGTTCTAATCATCTTGCTCCCAACAAGAATCAAGTGTTTTGAACATCCTTTGTGTTTTGTAACTACGTAACAGAGATTCAGGCTGACTCTACTCCCTGATGGTGGTGGTTATGGGAGGAATAAATCTTTGTTAAGTAAAGATGCATGGCTTTGGGATCAGCGATCTGTAACCTAAACCCTTTCTTTCTGTTGCCTACAGTGAACTCACAAAAGCAGCCATTCAATAAAGCCACACAGCATAATCTTTTGACTGCTATCTTCTCATAATTAATTTTCACAAGTTTCTATTCCTTTCAAAACTAATGTCTTGCCACAATATAGACCTGTCTCTAAATATCAAAGCAATAATTTTGGCTCACTGATTATTTTTCCTATCCTTTTAAATATATTAATGTTTGTGCATATTTAAATATTTCTTAAATATTGTAGCTTCTAAAACATTATATGCAATATAAATGTTCAAACTCTATATTAGAAATTGTTGAAAACAACTTCCATGTGTTCCTTAAAATAGGGTATGTTTGGTTTCTGTATTGTTGTCATATAAATTGTAAGGACAAAAATGGGCCCTTTGACTGAATGTGCAAAGTTCTCCTTAAACCACCTTGAAGTAGGCAGATTTGCAACATTTTAAACTGGCACTTCATCCCTCTTTCAGCAAGCATCCTCTGCAGATTTAATGATCAGGAACATCCTTCTGATGCATGCTGGGAGATATGGCTGCAGGGTACAGACCACAGCAGACAGTGTGTCAGATGAGGCAGAACTTCTTGTTAGGGGTGAGTATGCTAATAGTGCAGTCTGAAGACATGATCACCATAAATTATCATACAAAGGAATTTAAATGCATGGACTTTGAGCACATCAGTACTGTGCATTTTACTTTCAATTTTACAATATATGTTATTTTTGTTTAACCTTTTGCCTTTGAAAAGATTACATGGAAAACTGCTTCTTAATAACAGACAAAACCTGTAGATTCAACTTCAGGGTCTAAAACACCTTTAGTAATAAATGTTCACTTAGTGTGTCACAAACTTAATGTAAAACAGAAATTTTAAACAGTTGAGCCACAGATATTGGGACTACAGGGATAAAATTTGTGTGTGTATAGATGTGGTTTTCAAATGCAGAGTTAGTGGAAGCCCTAGGCACTTTTTTTCCTCCACTAACTTCTAAATTCTGCTTCCCAAAAACAGGAAAAGTGCATGCCTAATATGGTGGCATTTGTAAGTTTTCAGTGACAGGGTTTTTTAAGTCTGAAAATGTCAAACAGAATGTGCAGAAATGACAGTTAAGTGGTTTCCACCTATGAACCAGGCTACCAAATTCTGCAGCCCTATAAAGTTACATCTTATTTGAATTGAATTAAATAAATGACTACAGCACCAATTTCCTTTAGCACATTATTCTCCAGTATGGGAAATACAGCTCCTAGCATGCATATTCCCTTTCTTCTTTCTTTCTTTCTTTCTTTCTTTCTTTCTTTCTTTCTTTCTTTCTTTCTTTCTTTCTTTCTTTCTTTCTTTCTTTCTTTCTTTCTTTCTTTCTTCTTTCTCTTCCCTCCCTGCCTCCTTCCCTTCCTTCCTTCTTCTTCTTTTTTTCTTTCTTTTCTTTTAGCTTGCAATACAATATACCTACAGAAAATTCCACAAATTATTTGTGTACTGGTGTATAACTCAATAAAACAAATGTGAATTCACCATAAACTAAATTCAAGATGAGATATAGAACTTTGCCAGAATCGTACCTAGTGCCTCTCCTTTTTCGATCTTAAACAATTACATTTTGAGTGATGAGAGTATTGCATGCTAAGACACTTTGCATGATCTCTGAAAGTAAAAATTCACAATCCATAGCAAAAACATATTTTAGATCAACTTGCCTTTTATCCACTTGGACTGTTTTCCATTCATAATTTTTAAGAATTCATTAATATTATAAAAATCTTGAATAGGAAACATAAGGCATATAGTAAGCTTCAACATATCTTTATTTTAGTTGTATAAATTATTACAGGTTTATTGATTTTTGGTAGTGCATCCATCATTGGTCCAAGTAAAATGTTGTTTTGAAATAAGTGAGTATCTGAGTGAGTTTGTTCATTTTGCGGTGTGTTTCTGTTCAAAAGGCTATTTGAACTTTTCTCCAAACTTATTTGAAGAATGTGTATCTGTATTACCCTTTTATAAAACATCAACCTTTTAAAGTGCTCATCCGCTCATGATATTCCATTTAGCTAAATTTTTTCCTTTGTGCATTTTGAAGATATAAGGCTCATGGATTTGCAAACACCATACTGCGGTCAAATTTATGGAAAATCACTTTCTTCTCTTGCTGTGGTCTGTTTTAGATTATGTATATTTATTGTGTAGCACTTGCCTAGTAATTTAGAATGATGCTCTTAAAACTGGAGCTTTCCAAATGAATAACACAATTTGGAGGCTGATAACAAGAAACTAGGTATTTTTACAGGGTTGTGAGGGGCAAATTTAAGTGGCAAACCAACATTCTGCTTTGTAAGTAAAATTAAACTCAACAGGGTTTAGAACATAATTCAGGTTCAGCTTTTTTGTGTTCTGCTCTTTTAGCCTTTGGCTTTATGCCTAGGAGAAGATAAAATGCATAAATTTTGGAATTATGTCCAAAAGAAATTTCAGACAGGTTTCTATTGTCTGAATATTCACGTAACATTCAGCTCAAGCTTTCATTTAAAGTAAGTTTGATCAAGTCACCAATTTTCTATTATATATTTGCATTACTTTTCTAAAATTACTAAAAATAGCTTGCCTTTTCTGCCTGGTTGGTCGTGGATTTAAAAACTTAATGGGATTTTTGTTCTTCTTTTTTTATTTTTACTATTTTTGTTAACAGTTCCTGGTAATTGAAGCAGCTTGGATGTTTGACTATTGCTGTTTTCATGTTGGCTAGTGAAATAAAACTTAAAATAGTTTTACCTTGCTATTCTTTCTCCTATTCCCATTCATTGGTTTATAAACTTAGAGAATTCTAATAGTACAGGCCACAGGGCCAAAATTGAGCATTCTAAATGGAGTTTTTCTAATGATGGCTATAATTCCAGCAGTAGAAACCTTAAAGTACACTTATTCAAGTATGTGTCACATAAAAAGGGGAACAGTAAAGACAATTCCATCATACATCTTCCTATAGAATACCATCATTGGATTGTCTCAGCAGTTCACTTTGTTCATTGTTGAGCATGAGGAACATTCTTGGGTGGCAAGGGATATAGTTCCATAACCCTGTAATTCTATTTCAGTGGAGATTCAGGGGATGAAAAATCTATGTTCCCCAAGACTGATGGAAGCTACTTTTTATCATCTCCTGTCCCATCAGAGATAGTCTATGAAATTCTTTTGTGCATGTTACCAAATCCTGAAATTCTTCTTCTGGCCCCATAAGCATATCAAATTGGAGCTCAGGGGTGTAGCCCTAAAACTTCATATTGCCTGTTTAGAATCTGAGTGTTCCTGACTAGTAACGCCTCCTGCTTCTCTTCCCATTCTCTACTTTAAAGCTACATTTCCCCCAAATGCTTGTTTCCACTGTTGCTTCATTTTGTTTGTGAATGTCATTCTATTATTCTCTTCTTTTCCACTATTTTATCATCCTCCAAAAATTGAATTTTCCCATAAATAATCTTCTGAAGCATAAAATCACTTGTTCTCACATACTTAATATTCAGTGAACCAGCATTATAGCACCACCATGAATAATTTGCAGAACGATAATAGAAGTAATGAATATGTTAAAACAAATTATTTTGCTGAAATACAAAAGGATGTTAAAGCCACACCTGGACATCTGTGCACAATTTAAGTCACTTATTCAAGTGTGATATAGCAACAAAACAGAAAGTAAGGCTAGACAATGCTATAGGGAACCTCTTTACAGATAGATAGAACTGTACTATGATCCAGGGCAAAGGAAATTGATCATTCGGAGATAACACTAAATGAGATACACAATTTGTAAGGAACCAATACTCTCCACAAATATGAGAGATGATTGAACACAATATGAAAGATTCCAGAAAAAGGAGCGTTAGCTTTTTGTTACCTTATTTTACAAAAATGAATGTTAGAAATATGTTTCCCAAAGCCAATATAATTGTAGGAAACTATCATGGTTCAAAGAATAAAATGTGTTTAACTAAGCTGCAGTGACTGGGGACCAGAGCATTGAGTTCTGTTTATTCTGCCCAGAGGCAGAAAAAAGAGTTTAAAAATTCACTTCTTCATGCAAATTTTATACTCATAATACTCTGTTTATTAATACAAAACAGCAGGTCAAGAACTCTTGGGACAGTCAAAGAAGAATCAATAATCTTTTGGTTCTTCCTGAATGCATAACCATATGCACTCCTTTCTCCAAATATGGACACAATTTTCATTTCCTGGGTTACAATTTACAGGATGAATCTCATGTGTATTAAATTGAATCTGAGAAGAAACAGTCCACCTGAGGATGTAATTTGTTTAAAGATATCCCACTGTTTATAACCACTCACCCTTCCTCCCACCTATCACTTGTTCAACTTGGGGATAAACCTGTCTTTCAATTTTATTTCCTTTACACTTTCCATCAATTCAATTTCGTTTATTCTTTTCAAGAAAGATTTTTCCTTGAATATGTTACCTTTAACCTCTCCCAATCACCTAGTCACTAAGAATCTAAAACTATTAAAAGTCTGACTGTTTTGTCTATTAAATGAATCAACAGGTATCTGTTGATATTTGCTATTCATTTACCTCATCCATTCATTCAGCACCTTCTCTGTATCAAGCACTGAGCTAGGCATTTGGAATGGAAAGATGAAGACACCAAGGTCTCAGCCCTTTGTGTGGCTCTATGGCCACTAGTCTGCTAGTGTGAGAGGCATCTTTAGAAATGTATGTGAAACACTAAAAAAGTAAAGCTCTCCGGATAACTTTCAGTCTTTTAGAGGAAATTATGAAATACTAAGTGACAGTGTAGGTGTATACATAATCTCTGCAACCTAGTGCAAACTAAAAATGCAGAGCCCTTGGGTCAAAACTTTGTAAAAATTTCAAGACTATGACAGCAGAGCATTAATCCACATATGGAGACCTTCTAAAGTAAGGACCTGAGTGATTGTTCAGGTTACACAGCCATGAAGCCAACCTTCTATAGCTATTAAATTATGTATTACTATTTATGAAGGAAAGGAGTTTAGCAAAGGCTATTAAAATATCTTATTTTTTTACAATTACAACAAAATTGTCTAAATTTTAGTATTTTCGTCTGTAAAATTAGCCTATTAGAGCCTTTTCAGAGGTTTTATCAGCTTTTTGCATGAAATATCTTTTTAATTATTCTACCCCATTTTGAAAGATTTTGTTTATTGTGTTAATCATTAATTCATATTTCTATTTTATTTCCCACCAAAAACTCTTATCATCATGCAGTAGCTGGTATTACCAAACTAGTTGATTTAAATGTAGCCAATAACGGAGACATTACATTTTAGCTGCTTGTGAAGTGTTACCAATTTTGTTTTCTTTTGTTTTGTTTTCAAATAACAGAAGATAACCTAAAGATGTCAATTACTACCTGATGGAAACCAGTTTGGAACCTTTGATTAAATACTCTACAAATTTTCTCCAAACTATAATTTTCAGTGATTCTCACTAACTAGAGAGAAAAGTTGGAGAATTTTCTGTCTTTTGCCCTTGGAAGGATACAAGTACTATAACTTTCCCAATACAAAGTGAAATTCAGTGAATTCTCTTGAACATAAGTGTTCAAGAGAAACACTTGTGAAAGTGTTCAAGAGAAACACTTGTGAAAGAGAAACTAAGTGAAAACCTTGAACATATTTCTAATTTGAGAATCTGATCTGAGAATAAAGCAGTATTAATGTGTTAATGGGCTCTATCTTTACATTTCTTATAGAACTACCCTTGTGAACCATATAGATTCCAAACTGATATAAGTGCTTATCTTTAGCATCTGGCCACTTCTGAAAGTTTCAAACTTTAAAATGTACAATTATTTAACACAAGTTTCTTTTGGAAAATAGAGATTGCATAGTTTTTCTTTCCCATCATTATACACTGACCTTATACTTCCAGATTGCACAAGCTTTCATATGGTGAAGCAATGTTTTGGATTCAAAAGAGTCTCTAGTAAATAAATAAATAAATAAATAACAAATCTAGTGCAAAGAAAAAGACCAAGTAGTCATAAAAACAAAGTTGGGTTGGCCAACATTTGGGGATCACAGGACAATGACAAATGTTTTCAGTGTAATTTTAATTTTAATTAATAGTAATGGCAAATAAATTTGCAAATAATTTATGTTTTAGAACAGAATGGAGATTATTCAGTTAATATAATTGCATTTTTTAAACATTAATAATCTTTAAAATGGGTAGATAAATATCTTTCCTCTTGAAGAAACTCTAATCTCATTCATTCGGTGTCTTATTGAAACATCCTACACCATTGTGGAAATTTTAGATCACTGCTATCAATAGTACTGGATAAGATTATGTAAATAATTTATACCAATGGCTTGCTTCCCTAGCTTAGACTTTATCTACAGTAAGTAGTTTGACATTAACATTTGTTGGTCAATCATGTGTTGGATTCTCTGCAGCACATTTAGTTTGGTTCATTGAAGTGATGGTTGATAATTGACTTGACTGATGGAAATGATTAAAGCAATGTGTGTGCGTGTGTGTGTGTGTGTGTACCTGCAAATTAAAAACAAACAAAAAATTGTTATCATGTACAGACAACCAATTGATGGAGACTAAGTTTGTGTTTTGTTCACTCAACAAACATTGAGAACTGCTAGAAGGCACATTTTCTTTGACACTGATATTTCAGTCAAATGACTTTGACTTTCACAGGTTTCTTGATAGGAACATTTTGCTATTTTGAAACAGTACTCCAACTTCACTCCTCCATTTTGAGAAAAATTCTAATCAGCTGGATTTTATATCTTACATATTTTTGAGTCACAAACTATAAGGTGATCAGATTTCACTATGTATTTTGTCCCACAGACTTAAGCTATTTTTCTTACATACCCATCTTGATATAAAAATGGCATTTACTGTCACTTCACATTTGTGTAAACTTATTGAGGTAAGTTCTTGGTGTGTGGACTATGTGTTAAGTTCTGATTTTGTTCATTATTTAGTGAGTACCTACTGTATGCCATGACAATTCTAGTATGCAAGAGGGAGAAGTGATGAGATGGGATTGGGTATAAGTGCCTTCTAATGCCATGAGAGAGAGCTTAACCTTTATGCTTAAAGTTATGGATATCCATCAAAAGACCAAATCAGGAAAGGGATGTGAGTATATATAGACTGTAAGAAGATAATTCTGAAAACTGCAGAGGGTGTTTTCGAGGAGAGTAGACCAGTGGCTGCTAATAGACCAAGTAGGAAGGTATAGCAATAATCTTCACAAGAAATAAAAAAAGGTCTGAAAAAAGGCAATAATAATGGAGATTAAAAAGAGTGTACATATTGAAAAAAATAGAAGGACACAGAATCAATAGAACTTGGTGGCTCACTGTCTGTGAAAAATGAGAAGGAAGAGTAAAAAATTAATGCCAGTTGTGAGGCTTAATTTAGCGGTCAATGGCAGGGAGACCATACATTCTGGCAAGACTAAGACAGTTCCGAATTAAACTAGGAGTGACAGAGTAGTTATTATTGAAGCCCCTTCACTTTCAAAATTTTCCTGGTTTTGATGATAAATTATGTAACCTCCCTAATGAATGATCATGCTTTTCATGTAGTCTGGAAGGTAAGGAGAGAAGTGGATTGGGAGTAAAGGGACAGCATTTAAGATAAGGCTCTCCAGAGAGAAATATTCTGTAAGCAAATAGATTTGTGGCGATGGAGCTAGGAGAGAAACATTGAAGTTAATATGTAGATTTAAGCACAATCAGATGGAAATGAAAGTACAGAGATAGTATGTAAAGAATGAAAAGATAAAGGCTCAAGATAGAAACTCAGGAAACACTAATGTTGAAGAGGAGGAAGAATCTACAAAGACTGAGAAGTGGCTGCTGGAGAAAACAAGCTACTGGGAAAAATCCCAAGGAAATCAAGTCCTAGGGACAAAGAGAAAAGAGAATTTCAGGAAGGACAAAATAGGCAACGGTGTCAAATGCAAGTAAGATAAGAACCAATATTTACCATTAGATTGAGCAATTTGAAGGTAATGATAACCTTGGCAAATGCAAATCCTGTGGCATGATGGGTGTAATAACCAAATTACAGTAGGAGCAGAGAGGTGAGTAATAATACATAAAAGGAAAGCATGGACTTTGAAGTCAGACAGACCATTTCACATCCTCACAAGCTTTTACTGGTCATGTAACTTTGGGCAGGTTGCTTAACTTTAACCTTGCTCACCTTTCATTCACTCATGCAACACTGATTCATCAGACATTTAGAAAGCATATAATATGTGGCAAGTGCTATGCTAAGAACCTGCTAGCCATGAACAGCTTGTGTCCATGACATAGAGGAAGATATCTTTTTACAATGTAATATAACGAAGATATCTTTTTACAATGTACCATTTTATACATCAGCTGGATGAAGGACATTTGTTAATCCAAGAAAGAGACAGAAGATAGTGTAGCTTATCTTGCAAATAAATACAGATGTATGAGCAGCACATTTTACTCTCTGATCATAAGCTTCATTAATAATAAAACAACTAACATTTATTTAGTTCCTATATGCCAGGCACTGTGCTAAAGGCCCATATGAATTATTTCACTTTATCTATTGAGCGTATCATATAAAAACAATGAGAGGAATACTATTTTTAGTTCCAACTTGCAGATAAGGAAACTAAGGCTCAAGGAGATTTAGGATTTGTGGAATAGTGAATAGGCAGACTAATTTCAAAGTAAGCAATTTAAATTACTATACTGCCCTCCATCATCACTTGCCAGATCATTTTCGTTTTATTCATTATTGTATCCCCTGGACCTACTTAGTTCCTGACACATTATAGTTCCCGACAAATAGTAATAAATATTTGTGGAAGGAATGAGGAAAGAAAGAGAAAGAAAGGGGAGAGCAGGGAGGAAGAAAGAGAAAAAGAAAGAGAGAGAAAAGGAAGGAATAAAGAAGGAGAGGGAAAAAAAGAGTCCTATAAGAAGGGAATGGAGTGACAATCTCTGTGTTGGAGTCAGAACATTTTATACATAAGCTGGATGAAAGACATTTGTTAAGCCAAGAAAGAGATAGAAGATAGTGTAGCTTATCTTGAAAATAAGCAGTTTTTCACTCACATCTGCCTTTAAGAATAGGTCTCACACTCTGTAATCCTCTTAAGTTTCTAATCTTGGACCACATGGCCAGGAAACTTAACATTATTCATCACCACTTTCTGTCTTATATTTTCGTCTAAATGACCACCAGACAAATATGAAATTTATCTGACCCCCATGCCTTGCCAATCATATAAGATATCAAGTTCTAATGACTATTTTCTGAGCACATCTTGTGGGACTTCCTACCCAGACACTCTAGGTTTTGGTAGAAAAGAATCACTTCTGGACAAAACGTCACCAGGATTACTAAGCAATAATAAAGAAACAGACCTCTGTTTGCATGATCTCTTCTCATTCTCTCATTTTAAACTTTCTTATGATCGCCACAATTATGAAGGAAAGATAAAACTTCCAACTGCTTTAAAAAGCACCTGACTTTCATTTCAATTGTTACTGCTGATCTTTCAAACCTTCGATATTCACGGGGCTCCTGGGTGGCTCAGTCGGTTAAGTGTCTGACTTCGGCTCAGGTCATGATCTCACGGTTCGTGGGTTCGAGCCCGGAGTCGGGGTCTGTGCTGACAGCTCAGAGCCTGGAGCCTGTTTCAGATTCTGTGTCTCCTTCTCTCTGTGACCCTCCCCCGTTCATGCTCTGTCTCTCTCTGTCTCAAAAATAAATAAACGTTAAAAAAAAAAAATTAAAAAAAAAAACCTTCGATATTCATTATTTCTTACCTACTTACAGGTAAATTATGTCAAAAGTCATGAAAACAAAACAACACAAAATGAAAAACGGTGTTTAATGTTCAAAAGGTTGTCTTTAACTCACCGATATTATTACTTGGGCAAAATACCGGAGTACTTATACCTGTGTTCATTTGTTTTAATTGTTCGGAAAAATCATCTACTTACTCCCTTTTCATAGTTTTTATAGACACAACCTAAACCAACCAGCTATCCTTTGTAACATGTGATCTTTTTAATTTCCTCAATGCATTTGTTTTCTGTGACTGTTACATAGATTGTTTTAGCATGTCTTTTCAGTATTGGGTAGTAATTTGTTTTCCCATAAAGCCTAGAATACACAGTTTCACACAGCATATAAATACTACATGGCCCCTCTTTCATAACCTGTATGTGGTAACCAAGCATCTAAATTCCAAACAAAACATCTGTGGAAGATCAGCCCAATGACTGCTCACACCTCCGAAAACAATGGAAAATTGGTAAGTTAACTTTAGTCTCTATCCTAAAATCTTGTTTTATTTCAACTTATGTTCCAAAATACTCAATTCTTAATTATTTTCTTGATTTTGTGTAACATGACATGTAGCCAAGTCTCTGAATGATTCTTCATTGAACAACACAAAAATCCATGAATATTGAACAGAGAGAGGACCAGCACTGATTGGAAGAAACTTTTGCTGACTTTTACTGAAGATTAGATTTTGTTCTCCCAAACACCTGGCAAAGGTAATGTCTCCGTTTCACTAAGTACTCCTTAATTTGGAATTACAAAGGCAATTAGCTCTCTAATGAGTTAGAGGAACTGAGGTGAAAGAGTAGGGGATAAACTGAACAGCAGATGATGTCTGTTAATGCCAAGAAAGAAAAGAAAAGAATCAGTGAATCATTCTTGGTAAAAAATATTTCATATAAATATCTCTCCCTCTTGTTTTTATTTTTTTAAACTAGAGTGTGTCTAACTTTATTTTTTAGTATGTATTAGGAAAATCTAAATTGACACTTTATGTCTAAATATTGGCAGTCATGAGCACATGGGCCTCTACTCTATGTTGTTGATTGAGTATCAGTAGGTCTTACATTCAGAAACTTCTGGATCATTGCTGAGGTACCTAAAAACTGAGGAGGAAAGGGGGAAAGATACTTCCTGGCTTTATAGAAACAGTTCATTAAGATAGAAAATAACCACTACAAGATTCAAAGTGGGCAGGCATTCAGAAGCTGAGATATAAAAGTGACAGCTGCAAGGTTATTTATGGCAATGAGAAAATAAAATTGCATAACTTTAAGGTGTATAAAAAGTAGCAAGGAAAGGTCTTCTGTGTTTGTGCTTCATTTGGAAAAGCAGTATCTTTGGACAACCCACGCACTTAGCACTAGACCTAGTTTATAGCTGGTGCTCAGTAAATGTTAGTTGAATCTCAATAGCCTGATTTAAAAATGATTCAAATTGTTTAAAATGGCTGTGTAACTAGTTTGCACAGCCAATACAGTGTAGCATTATAAAAATAACCCAGCCCCAGCTCTAAATCTCACTCTGACACTAGCTGGATAACCATAAGCAAGTCATTTTACCTCTTTTGGATTCTTCATTTTTAAAATAGGCATATAATATCTAATCTGAAGATTTAATAGGAGACTGAAATGAGATCTCAAATGGTAGAATGATTCTCTGTAAATGGTAGATATTATTGTTGATATTCTAAACTAGAGAAAGAATTTTTATTTCTCTAATCTTTAAGGAAATGAATCATTGTTCTTCATGGTATATATGGGCAGAAAAATGGTATACATTTCTCCAACAGTTAATCCTATTTGATTATCCATTGACTAAAATATCCTGATTGTTATTGTAATATTCTGATTGTTTTCCCATTTTGTTCAATTAAAATTTTATAATACATGCTAAAGGTGATTGAGAGCATTTTGACTGTTTCTCCTTCTTCAGGGTCAAATCAGCATGTTTATAGGTTTGTCATAATTTTGCTCTCTGCTGGTTTATTGTCATTAGGATAAACTGTGAAACACCATCAGGACCATCTCAGTATATTCAGTAAACTGAAGCAATGACAGCTTGTATCACTTTCCTGAAGCGTGAAATATGAGTTCATATTAACACATATTTACATGTATTAAAGATTCCATTGTGATGGCTTCCATCTTTGAGCAAAATGCAATATCTATCTTAGTGTACAAAGGAATTTCCCAAATGTGAAATAAATGCTGAAGGGCTTCAGATACAGAGAAACCAAGATGATAAGACAGAGTTTAAAAAAGAAGTTAAAAAGTTAAATGCACAAATTATACTTCATTTTAGAAAAAGTGTGTAGATGAGCCTATGATGGATAGTTCTAAGGTACTTTTTTTATATATAAGTAACGATCATCAATATCTGCATATCTAATAGCTACTAACTTGATATCACACAAAATACATACTATAAAATTGATTTAAGTCATAGTATTCAATATTTTTAAAACATATATTCATCTATGAATGTTTATATAAGACTTTGCCATACCTTCAGTTTAATTGACAATGAAACAATGCAAAAATTACAATAAAGGTTAGAAAGCTGTTATAAGCCACCAAGGGCACTAAAGGATTTGGAAGTACTGCACTTGTAAAATAAATACTTAAGTTTTTAAAAATTGAAACCAAATAGTATAAATGATTTTAGGTTCCCTGGAAATTATGTCTTAGATTTTAAAATATCCTAGGTAAAAGTACAAAATTTCAAAAGACACAAATATTTTTTAAAACACATAAGGTAATCATCTATGCCAAAGCATTAGCTTTCTCATTTGTCAGCATTCTGATTTGGCTAATTTAAGTGTTCATTAATCACAGAAAACTATAACATAAAACAAGTCTCTTTGAATTATGTGCTTTGTTCAGGAGGTTATTGGTTCATATAATTGTTTATTTTGTGGCAACTCAAGAAATAGAACTGTTATTAGTAAACTTCATTTGAAATACCTAATCACTGTTTCAAAGACATTTTATCACCTGATCTGTATGTATCTGTAAATCAAAGCTCATATATTTGTCTCACAACCGCAGCTCACAGAATGTTAAGTCAGGCTAATAAGCAGCATCAATCATACCCCACTGGATGAGATAGAGTGTATTACAGACACTCTCCCTGTAATTCATCCATTATATGGAACATCTGTTACAAGTTATCCAACCTTCAGGACTGCTCTATTTAAGTGTTCTGCAAGAGCCCACTGTCTCCATTTCTCCAAATGAGGTAGATGGTGGCATCAGGATTATACCAAATTCACTGTCACCATTTGACAGCAGTCATCTTTCAGTCTGTGCCGAGCTCTTAATGTTACATTGCATAGTGGTATATGTCTTCTTATAATTGTATAGCGAAAAATCCCCAGAGTATAAAACAACAACCATTGAGATAACCCTAACACAGTTCTTTCTCCATTTTTTCTCAGCCATTGCCAGTAAGTTAAGCACTTAGGAGTAATGCTTTTTTTTTCAAGTCCTTAATGGGCTACTGATTTGCTCAGTTTAAGTTAAAGTATGAAATTAATGACCCTAGATACATGTTTGTCAACTTTTGCTAATTTCCATGGCTGTGAAACATGTCCCTTATCTTAACAGATATCTTGTAGAACATGTTGTTGGTATCAAGGAAAATCATGAAAGAAAATCTAAATAAATGACAGTAAGTATAAATGGATACTTCAGAAAGCAAAAAAAAAACATATTAAGGAAAGTTTTTAACTTACTGTTTAGTCATAGTACTGTCAAAGATGCACCCGTCTTAAAGAGAATGGGTTTATAAATATGTTCCCTAGTGTGTCTTTGGAAATAATAATTCTAAATTCACTTCATGGTATAATTGGGAACATAAGCCACAAAGGTATCTATAAATTATTCATAAATGAATAGTGAAAGTGAAAAAAATTTAAAAGTCCATGTGTTATTTTCCTGATCTTAATTTGCATTGCAGAGTTGTAATGACTTATACACAATAAACTCAATATTGGATTTATAGAAAGCTTTGCAGAAACATGGCACCTTGCATATTTTAGCACCACATATATTTTTCCTATAGGTTTTCTTTAATTTATTGTTTTCTTAGGATTTATGTAATATTAACTTAATAAATTAACTTCAGAATAGCATGGGTTGCTTAAGGTTTTGTAGTAAACAAGTTGATTATTTTTATTTGGTCTTGCAATTTGTACAATAGATCCTCAAATGTCTATTTTCCATTTCAGAAAGATCACCTTCGATGGATGGACAGTATTATTTTTCTATTGGAATATACACAGTGTGCACAACTTCAACTCATGTAAAACTACATTATTTATGCCTACTGAACTACCTGCAATTGTTGCCTAATTTACCTTTCATCTGAATTTTGTGATAATTGACTGAGAAGTGTTTATACTTTTCTGAAAATAAGCATAGAATTCTTTAAACATCTTGACCGTAGTGATGAGGAGAGTCTCACATTGGTAATTAAATGCTTCAGCCAAAAATGGCAACAGTCATTTTAGCTCATAACTCACTGGTCTGAACCAGTCACACAGCTCCATCTAATGCAAAGGAGTCAGAGTTCCAATAACAACCACATGTTCACAAGTTATACTTACTAGGATAAATGTCATGAAATTCCAACTTTATAAGACTGGTGTAGGGAAGGGATAGTGTCGTTTTGTTGTGTTGTGTTTTGTTTTACTTACAACATAAGTAGAAGAATCATCATACCCTCAATAAGATTGCCAGAAACTGGTGGGCAAAACATCTTTAGAGACTACCACTGTCATTGAAACTACCCTGGCAACTTCAACTGAGCAACAATACAATAAAACAACATTGGAAAAGTGATTTACTGAATCATTGCAATTTACTTACATTTGCTCCCAGAATGTTACTGCAAAGGTTTTGCAATTTTAGCATTAAAATTGATCATTAATATTTTTAATAATTAAATAGATTGTCCCCAAAATTTTCCTACAGCCACTGAGGGCTTGGTCTATGATTTCAATGGCTTCTTTCCTTTGACTTTCTCATGTGTTATCAAACTCATTACCCTCAAAACCCTCTGTTGTCTGGTGCCCACTTTCCAACATTTTCACCCTCTTCTGTATTCTTTCTTCACTTTGATTCAGCCACACCAGAATCCTTTCTGTTCCACAAATGTGCCAAACTCATCAACACTTAGGAATTTTGTCATTGATATACTTTGCCTAGAAAACTTGTTCATAATATATATGTGGTTAGCTGGCTCCTTCTTATTTATTTTTCAGTGTCTCATCTAATGTTTCTCATGTCTCTTCCACCTGATTTTCACCCTTCATTTTCTTCTTTGCATTTATTATTATCTGAAACTATCTCATTCATTTGTTCTTCTTCTCCTCTCTAGAAAGTAATCCTTACCCCTAGGGTATGGCATACAGTAGATATTTCTTCAATATTGTTAAGCAAATTCTTTATGAATGAATGAATGAATCAATGAATATCTAATTATCTTTCCCAAAGTGAGTAATTACATTTTTTAAATTAATTTATTTATTTTGAGATGGTTGGGGTGGGGGGGAGAGTCAGAGAGAGAGAGGGAAAGAATCCCAAGCAGGCTCTGCACTGTCAGCACGGAGCCCTATGTGGGACTCGAATCATGAACCATGAGATCATGATCTGAGCCCAAATCAAGAGTCCAACACTTAACCAACTGAACCACCCGAGTGCTCTAGTAACTACATTTTTAATAATCAGATAAATAGGGAAGACTGGGCAGGGTAAGGAGTAGTAACTGAAAACACAATAATCATAAGCACTTAATATTAAATATATTCCATGTCATATAAAGCAGAGAGACACAGTGAAATAGGAGGTAAAACTATGTGGGAATGATGTGGTAGGAAAGGGTTTTCAGAAGTTTCTTACAGCTGCAATCACAAAACAGTTCTTTGAAGCTTGGCATTACCATCTTTATAAGTACCTTGGAATTTTTTTCATGAATACATCCTATTTTTTGCAGCAGACACACATACACTCATTTTTACAAGAAATGTTGATTGAAATGCGCCTTGGTGACTCAGTCAGTTAAGCGTCTGACTTCAGCCCAAGTCAAGATCTCACAATTCACAAGTTTGAGCCCCACGTCCAGCTCTGTGCTGATAGCTCAGAGTCTGGATCTTGCTTCAGATTCTGTGTCTCCCTCTCTCTCTGCTGCTCCCCTGCTCACACTCTGTCTCTCTCTCTCTCTCAAAAATAAATAAAATATTTTTAAAAATTTAAAATAAATCCTTTTTTAAAAATTTAAGAAATGTTGATTGAAATATTAAAATATTGAAATATTTTTAAAAATTTTAAACTTGACGGGGCGCCTGGGTGGCGCAGTCGGTTAAGCGTCCGACTTCAGCCAGGTCACGATCTCGCGGTCCGTGAGTTCGAGCCCCGCGTCAGGCTCTGGGCTGATGGCTCGGAGCCTGGAGCCTGTTTCCGATTCTGTGTCTCCCTCTCTCTCTGCCCCTCCCCCGTTCATGCTCTGTCTCTCTCTGTCCCAAAAATAAATTAAAAAAAAAAAAACGTTGAAAAAAAAAAAAATTTTAAACTTGAAACAATGGATAAATCAATTTAAAAATCTGATTTAGCTTCCTGTCATGAAAGCCAATAAATTTCCTTCCTGTTTCAGCGAATTTGACTTAGTTTTCATATTACTTGTAACTGGAAGCATCAAAGGCAAAAGATAACTGAAATACTTTTAAAAATGTAAAATAAATTTTGGTTTGTGAAAGATTAACACTGGAGATAAAAACAACAAACAAACAAACAAACAAAAAACAAGTCAATTGGGAAACTGATAGAACAGCTGGCCAAATAGAAGCAAACAGCCAGATAGGTAAACACACAATGCAATGAAATTATTGAAGTGATTTCAAAATTTACCTGTAGGGTAATGGAATTTACCTGTAGGGTAATGGAATGATCACTTTTTGATAGAGAGTTGGGGCTTATTAAAGATGTACAATATTAACCAATGTATTCCTATGACAATAAAGTTCAACAAAGTATTAAAAATCAGGGAATTTTAGAGCAAAGTTGAAAAACCTAATTTTAATTAAACCTATAATTTCAATTAAATTTTTAATTAATTCTATAATTAACTATCTTCTGTGTTTCTCATTGCTACACCCCCTTAAAAAGAGGAAAAAGAAAAAAGAGTGGGTTGGAGATGTTACCATGTAAAGATAAAAACAAAAAGCTTAATATGACAGATTTGAATGATGAAGGCTGACTGTATACCACGAGACCTCCTTCTCATATAGCCCTTATCATTTTTCAACTAAAATGACTCAGGAATGTACTTTGCATCTCTAGGTTACAGACAGTTCTTTAGATACTGAAGCTGAAAGGATGTTTTTTTCCAGTGAAGACTTCAAGATGACTTCCTCTGGGCTAGTACTTAAGATGGAACAGGTCACTTTATTATTATTGTGTTTTGGTAGTAGAAGGGGATAAATATACTAAAAGACTGGAAAATACAGTCTTTTGAAGAGAGGGAAAGCTGCTTAAGTTCGATCAGAGTAGCAGAAGTCTATAAAAACGGAGAAAAGTAGGTTGATGGAATACCTTGAAGACCAGGACAATGAGTTTGAACTTTGTTATGTAGATAGTGGACAGCCAGTAATTGTTTTTAAATGGGAGGTGGACTAACACATTAGATATTATAGGGGAAGAGTAAAAAAATGAAACATTATTCCAGAATTTCATGCATGGATAAATTAGAAGAATAATGGGGAATAAAGGGGAAATCTGAGTCACCATTGTTCAAATAAATTGTTTACGTGTTATATTTTTTCATAACCAGAAACAGAGGTGACTGAGTTTGAAGGTTGGCATGATAAGTATCAAGGAAGTTACACTCACCTATCGGGCAGGTAGATTTCAGGTATGAATTGAACTACGTATAACTGGTGACCATACAAGTTAAGTGGAGTTCATGAGAAATTCAGGGGAAGATTCAATAAATGTAGGGATGTACCTACTGCAGTGGATTAAAGCTACTGTTAGAGGTTTCATGTCCCAAGTAGTAGATCAAAATATACATGACAGAGCTTCAGGGACACAGGTTAGGGGCCCTACAGTTCCAAATAAGGCAACATAATAAGGTGCTGGGCTGTCAGCTGGCTAATGTATCAACTGACTGTATAAAAACTTGCCTCATGGATGTAAAATCTTAGTGGACACATAAGCCTTTTCTTTATCATTCCTATTTAGTTTCTTCCTATATACTCTATGTAATTAGAATCTAATGAATTTTTCTCTGTTATTTGCATTTAGTTTTTAATATTTCAATAAACATTTCTTTTTTAAAAAAGGATTTATTTTAAATTTTTAAAAATATTTCAGTTATCTTTTGCCTTTGATGCTTCCAGTTACAAGTAATATGAAAACTAAGTCAAATTCGCTGAAACAGGAAGGAAATTTATTGGCTCTCATGACAGGAAGCTAAATCAGATTTTTAAATTGATTTATCCATTGTTTCAAGTTTTTCCCAAAGACTCAGGTTGATTCCATCTCTCCACTGTTGTCTACAATGCTGGCCTCACCTTAAAGCTCATGGTAGTCATAGGCTGGCTGCCAAGAATAATAGAGATTTAGTGCTTTCTTATTGCCATACAACAAGCAAAAGAACTAGCATATCTCTACAAGTGTCCATCTCTTCATCTGGTTTTGACAGTCTAGACCATGAACCAACACACCACGTAAGAGGATTGCCATGATATGATTGACTTTTTCCTAGCTTCCTAAATAGATCACCACAGGGGCAGGTGAGATCGCCAAAATGGATAGACTAACCAGGGCCACCTATAGACTTGTAGTCAATTCCCTATACCACATTGGTGCAAGTAGAGTAAATATTAGGGAGTCAACCACAAAGTCTACTTCATTTCTATCATACATTTCTGCCTTTAAATCCATTTTCAAGCCATAAAAAATTTGCCCCTGCCAATAATCATTTTAATGCTATGAAATTTACATTTTATGTGTCTGTGCTGAATTATGTGAAGTAGTCTTATGTAATAAACAGAATGGAGGGGCGCCTGGGTGGCTCAGTTGGTTAAGCGGACGACTTCAGCTCGGGTCATGACCTCGGGTCCGCGAGTTCCAGCCCCGCGTAGGGCTCTGTGTTGACAACTCAGAACCTGGAGCCTGTTTCAGATTCTGTGTCTCCCTCTCTCTGACCCTCCTCTGTTCATGCTCTGTCTCTCCCTGTTTCAAAAATAAATAATAAAAAACGTAAAAATTTTTAAAAAAATAAACAGAATGGAGTTGAATCTCTGATACATATGAAATTAAGAATCAGAAATGAACCACAGGTCCATCACTGGGGTCATGTGACCTTGAATGAGTCGCTTGAACTTTCTGAGTCTCTGTTTTCTCGTTTGTGGAAAGGACGTGTTAATACATGATTTGCTGTAAAGATTGGAAAGTACATAACACAGTGCCTTAAACTTGATAGGTGGACATTGAGTCATTGTTTCTGCATTTTTTTTTCATTTTACATTAAAAGCTCCCCAGAAGATATTGTGTGTTGAATCTGCCAATAATGGTATTTTTTTCTTTTTCAAATTATTTTCATTTTCTTTTCTTTTTTTTTTTTAATTTTTTAATATTTAAAATTTACTGTCAAATTGGTTTCCATACAACACCCAGTGCTCATCCCAAAAGGTGCCCTCCTCAATACCCATCACCCACCCTCCCCTCTCTCCCACCCCCCATCAACCCTCAGTTTGTTCTCAGTTTTTAACAGTCTCTTATGCTTTGGCTCTCTCCCACTCTAACCTCTTTTTTTTTTTTCCTTCCCCTCCCCCATGGGTTTCTGTTACGTTTCTCAGGATCCACATAAGAGTGAAACCATATGGTATCTGTCTTTCTCTGTATGGCTTATTTCACTTAGCATCACACTCTCCAGTTCCATCCACATTGCTACAAAAGGCCATATTTCATTTTTTCTCATTGCCACGTAGTATTCCATTGTGTATATAAACCACAATTTCTTTATCCATTCATCAGTTGATGGACATTTAGGCTCTTTCCATAATTTGGCTATTGTTGAGAGTGCTGCTATAAACATTGGGGTACAAGTGCTATTTTCATTTTCTATCTTTCCTTTTGATAGAACCAAATGTGGTACATAGGTTCTGGTTTTATTGGTAAAACATGAAGCATAGTGAAATCATATGACATTGTCAAAGTTACCAAGCTACTGAGAGGCCCAACCAGTGCTAGTCTAGCTATTTACAAAGTCCTTTTTATGTACATTACCCTATGTAATCCTCACAGTAATAATAAGATTGATATTATATTTCCCTTTATAAAATGTTAGGGAATTGAAGCTTAATGAGGTTCAAAAATTTGCCCAAGTTTCAGAAACTTATACACAGGTCTTACATAAAGATCCAGAGCTGGGATAAGATTCTTCAAACTATTTATGAAATCTTTTTTCTTTAGATTAATTTTCCTTGAAATATAAGGTGCATAAAATTTCCTAGGAATTTTGTACAAAATACAATTCTGAGGCTTTAGGCCACAAAAATTGAAATTTAGTAGTTATTGAGTAAAGAAAGTAAAACTTGAGCAGAGATTTTGAAATTTGAAGACTAAACAGGTATTAAATGGTCAAAGTGAGGAGGGACAAAAACTTCATGCCATTGTATAGATGACAGATAATAATAATAATAATGATAATGATATATAGAAGATAGATAGATAGATAGATAGGAGATAGATAGGTACCGAAAGAAAGAAAGAAAGAAAGAAAGAAAGAAAGAAAGAAAGAAAAGAAGGAAGAAAGAAAGAAGAAGAAAAGAAAAAAAGGTGAGCTTTAATAATTGAAAACTAAATTGTTTTTGAAAAAAATAATTAGAACTCTTTAGCACTTGTTTCCATCTTTATCTGCCACTGGTAAAAATAGAGTTGGTTATTTTCATAGAATTGAGAACAGGAATGAAAGGGTCACTTAAGTTAGTAAATATTAAAGAAATCTAAGAACACCCTCTAGATGTAATGAAGAACATAATGGTGCTAAGGAAGTATCCCAGGAGAAAGAAGGAAAGATGCAATACTATTCAAAGTTGGACGTTGTCCATCAAGTATAACAAGGATACATCAGGATACATTTTCTTGTATAAAAATAAATACATTATCAATGAAATCATACTTCCTAAATAAGTCATGGCATAAGTCTTTATACCTAGTATAAAGATGAAAAATTCAGCAACTAGCTATTAATAGGCATGAGTATGTGATGTGCTACAGAAAATCTATTCACGTTATCGACTATTACTTTTTTAACTTACCTTTTACTTTTTATTATTTTTTTGAGTATAGTTGAAACACAATGTTATATTAGTTTTAAGTGTACAATATAGTGATTCAATATGTTAATAGGTTATGCTGTGGTCACCATAAGTATGGCTACATCTGTTATCACATAATGCTATTACACCATTGACTATATTCCTTACACTACACTTTTTATTCTCATGACTTATTTATCCCATAACAGGAAGCTTGTTATCTCCTACACCCTTTCACCCATTTTGCCTATTCCCCCACATCCTCTTTTCTAGAAACTATCAGTTCTTTGTATCTATAGGTCTATTTTTATTTTTTATTTGTTTTGGATTTTGTATTCCACATATAAGTGAAATCATATGTTATTTGACTTCCCTTGTCTGCTTTATTTCACTTAGTGCAATACCCTCTATGCCCATCCATACTGTAGCAAATGGTAAGATCTCCATCTCATCCTTTTTTATGAGTAAGTAATATTCCTCTCATTCTTTTGTGTGTGTGTGTGTGTGTGTGTGTGTGTGCGTGTGTGTATCACATATTCTTTATCCATTCGTCTATTAACACAGGTCGCTACCATATCTTGGCTGTTATAAATAATGTTATAAACATAAGGGTACATATACCATTTTGAATTAGTGTTATCATTTTCTTTGGGTAAATACTCAGTAGTAGAATTACTGATTCATATGGTATTTCTATTTTTAATTTTTTGAGGAACCTCCATAATTTTTTTCCACAGTGGCTGCACCAATTTGCATTTCCACCAACAGTGCACAAGGGTTCCTTTTTCTCCACATCCTCACCAACACTTGTTTCTTATCTTTTTGATATTAGCCATTCTTATAGGTGTAAGGTGATTTGCGCTTTTATTGGGCATCTTTCCATGAGTATGTTGGCCATTTGTATGTCTTCTTTGGAAAAATGTCTATAAGTCTCTCTGCCCATTTTTAGTTAGATTATTATTTTTTTGGTGTTGAACAGTGTAAGTTCTTTATATATTTTGGATATTAACATAACTGAATATATCATTAGTGAATATCTTCTCCCATTCATTAGGTTGACTTTTCGTTTTGTTGGTGATTTCCTTTATTGTGTAAAAGTTTTTCATTTTGGTGTCTGCTTTCATTTTCTTTGCCTTAGGATACATTGCTAGAAACATATTTTTATAGTTTATGTCAAAGAAATTACTTTCTATGTTCTCTTCTGGGAGTTTTATGGTTTCAGGTCTTACTCTGAGGCCTTTAATTCATTTTGAGTTTATTTTTGTATACAGTGTAAGAAAATTGTGCAGTTTCATTCTTTTTTTTTAAATAAAACACAAATTTGTATGAATGACTTTCACAGGGACCATACTAATCTTCTATGTATCATTCAAGTTTTAATAGATATGCTGCCAAAGGAAGCACCAGTTTCATTACTTTGCATATAGCTGTCTAGTTTTCCAAATGTCATTTATTGAAAAAACTGTCTTTTGTTTTCATTGCATATTCTTACCTCTTTTGTCATATATTAATTGGCCACATAAGCATGAGTTTGTTTCTGGACTCCCTATTCTGTTCCACTGAACTATGTATCTGTTTTTGTGCCAATACCATACTGTTTTGGTTATTACAGCTTTGTAGTAAGTCAAAATCTAAGAATGTGATATCTCCAGCTGTGTTCTTCTTTCTCATGATTGCTTTTGCTATTTGGGGTCTTTTACTATTTTATACAAATTTTAGTATTATTTGTTCTAGTTCTGTGAAAAAATGCTATTGGTATTTTGATAGAGATTACATTGAATATGTAGATTGCTTTGAATAGTATGGAAATTTTAACAATATTCTTTCAATTCATGAGCATGGTGTATCTTCATTTGCTTTTGTTGTTCTCACTTTCTGTCATCAATGTTTTACAGTTTTCAGAGTGTATGTTATTCATCTCCTTGATTAACTTTATTCCTAGGTATTCTTTTGGGTGCAATGTGAATGGAATTGTTTTCTTAATTTCTCTTTCTGCTACTTAATTATTAATGTATAGAAATTCAACCAATATCTGGGTATAATTATTTATCTTGCAACTTTACTAGTTATTAATACAATTCATTTATTACTTCTTTTAGTTTTTTGGTAGAGTCTTCAGTGTTTTCCATGAATAGTATTATGTCATCTACAAATAGTGACAATTTAACCTCTTTCTCACTGATATGGATACCTCTTATTTCTTTTTGTTTTCTGATTGCTGTGCATAGGACAAGTGGTGAAAGTGGACATCTTGTCTTATTCCTGATTTAGAGCTATAGCATAACTTAAAGCTCACAGTTTTTTACCATTGAATATGGTGTTAGGTGTAGGCTTTCATATATGGCTTTGTTATATTAAAGTATGATCCCTCTAAATCCATTTTGAGAGGATTGAACTACTATTTTTAATGAAATGTTTTGCTGTTACTTATATATGGGCTTTTAAGTTGGGTCTATGCAAAATGGTCCTTTGTGCTGGTTGGTTCATTTCATGTAATTAAACTACATGATAAACATTAAAAATATTCTTTGTGTCTTGAGTTATTGAGCTTATTTCTCTGCATTAATCTAATCTTTCAGACAATAGCTGAATCTCCTCTTCTCTCAGTTAGAAAATCATGTTCAGGACTTTGTTGCCATGAATGACTATCTTTTGCTGCAGCATAGTCCTGCATGTGTTTAGAAAAGGTGTTTGTCCCCAAGCAATATTTATGGGATTAGAAATAGAACTGATTTAGTATACCATGGCATATTTGCTATCAATTTTTTATTATAGTTTAAACAATATAAGCCAAAGATCTGTTTAATGTTTTAAATCCCAGCAAGTTTAATTTTTCACTTAAAAACTCTGTGTGAAAAAAAAATGACATGAAAGTCCCCCAAATCAAATAAAGTAAAAACAATGTGAGTCTGCATAAAATGTAAAATATAGCATGTAACAATAGGGTATTTGTTGAATCAGTAGGTGTCAGATTCAGGCAGAGAAAGTAATGCTATCTATGTAAGAAAGGGTCAGAAAAAAATGATTGACATGGGGAGTCAGTGGCAGTGTTAGGGGATATTTTTTTAAGAATTTTTCCTCAAAAGAGGTTGGACAATCACATGACAAGAATTCAGCCTGGATCCACCAGTTGTTGTCTGCAAGGAGAATGGGTAATGACTTCACAAGAAGTCATTTCCTACTTATTATCACATTATTTTGTTATAATTTACTTTGAACAGGAAATACCAGTCCTCTGGTTGTTGAAAGGAAAGCTGAACCATGTTCCTACTTTTTTCCCCAAAGCAGGAAGACTCTTTGTGTCCTTTTTTTTTTTTTCTTGAGGAGTTTTCCTGTTTCAAGTACTCCTTCCTCATCTGAAAAATAAGAGTTGAATGAGATCACTGAAGTTAATTTAAAAATTCCAAGGCTGTATACTATTACTTAACTACCACATGAAGTCTTAGATCCTTGTTCCCAGCATAACGATAACAGCTTTAGAGGTTACAAAGAGATATGTTTTATTTGTTTTTCAGCTTTAAAAGTCACTGTCTTCTCAAGAGAAGAAAATTGTCTAACTGAATATTAGGCCAATAAAATGAGTTGATCTGATAGCAACCTAACAACAGTCCTAAGGAGACTTTGATTGAGGATAAATTAAATTCATGAGAACATGGCTTCTGCCAGGGGACTTTGTGTTTTGTCATTTGCTCAGCAGTCCTCACTAAGAAAAAATGAAGAGACTCTGTCCATTTTTCTAAATTACTTATTTTCAAATAAAATATTTATTTTAGTGACCCTATATAATGGCATCGTTGGGGGATGAGGGGGAATTTCCAGATTCCTGCCAATCATATACTGAATTATTACAGCTAAGTAAAAAGTTAATATTGACTTCTGTTAAATGAGAAGCATTTGTATAACATTCAGACACTAGTTGCTATCACACATTTGTCATCTGTGAGATATTTATTTCTTATTAATCTATTTTCAAAGATGTATAATGCAGATTAGCAGTAAAAGCCTTTGAAGAGAAAATTTACTCTCTAACAAAAATGTCAAAAAAGAGCAAAAATATCACCATTATTAACAGGCCTTAAAAACAAAGGTATTGATTGTATTAATATAATTTTAATGTAATTCACTCCTCAATATAGACAGGAAGCTGATTACAGCCAGCATTCAGTATATAATGTCTAAAAATGTATATTTTTCTGTAGATGGAGCATTAATAAGCCAGTACTAATATAATAACCATAAATCTTATTTTCATTTGTATTATGGTTGAAAATTATATTTAACCTGTCATAAAAGGTAAATCACATCACTAATTTTTCAGAATATTTTTACAGTAATATATTTATAAAAATATTTAAATTTATATGGATTTATAAAAATTATCTGTCCACAGGCTTTAATAGGCTTTAGTAATTTATTGAATTATTCAAAAATGCTTATTTGCTTTCATGGAGCTATTCTCTCATTTTTATTACCATTTTATTCAACTGAAAAAAAACTGCTAAGTATATTTTAATTTAACAAAAAAAGAAGTTACTATATTATATTGAATCTTTGTCTTATATGGTAATGACTTAATTTTAAAACATTCTTTTACTTATTAATTATTACACAATATTCCAAATTCAGAACACAACTCCTCTGTCCTTTCTTACCTTCTTTTTCTATCTTTCATCTCTCATTGTAAAAATATTTATTGGGGGCCTAATAAATGCCAAGTACTATGTTGAATATTTAGTCCAGTGGAAATTATAGAAAAATAATTATAGCCAACTTAAGATCTGCTATAATGAGATGTAAAATATACTCCCCAGACACTTGAACATAACATTATCATTATCTGGCATTTGTTTTTTGTAAAAGATCTGTCTCTGCCACAGAATTTTAACGTATCTAGAGCTGAAACACTATCTTGTCCTCCTATAAGGCATTTGCCCCATGCATCTCTCACCACTCAGCACAATGCTTTATGCACAATGTCAGATAAATGTTTGGTTAAATAATATATACTTACAATAGAACATACATACAACATCGGAAGCTTTCTTTAAAGTAATGACTTTGAGGTGCCTGGGTGGCTCAGTCAGTTAAGCGTCTGACTTCCGCTCAGGTCACGATCTCACAGTTTGTGAGTTCAAGCCCCACGTCAGGCTCTATGCTGACAGCTTGGAGCCTGCTTCGGATTCTGTGTCTCCTTCTCTCTCTGCCCCCCCCCCCAACTTGTGCTCTATGTCTCTCAAAAAATAAATAAATGTAAAAAGAAATTAAAATAATGACTTTAAAAAATAATTTTACTTGCTTGTTGTGCAGAATCAGAAAATCCAAACAAGTAAAGAATAAAATTTAAATCATCTACATCCTCATTTCCAAGCAATAAACACCATACATACTTTAATGCATTTCTTTCCAGTCTTTTCATTATGTATTTGGGAAGTAACTATACACTTAGATTTACATATAATTTTGTATTCTATTTTTTTCACTTATTATAATGTGAACATTTCCCACATCAGTAAATAATCTTAAATATTAGGCAGTTTAATGGCTACCTAATATTTTATCATAAAATTTAATGATTTAAATATTACATGATTATTGGACAATTACTTCTTTACAATGGTTTGTATTATAAATAATTGCACACAGTGAGTGTCCTGAATACATGAATCTTATTCACTTTCACTGATTATTTTGCTAAGGCCTATAGTGGGAAAATAGCCACACATAGAGAAAAATACTTGGGTATTTATTAATTATGTTGTAAATTCCTTTTTGTTCTAGCTGAATTTTTTAAAATTATTTAGAATAAATATTACCTATTGTTAAAAGAAATATACCTTTCTTTAAGAAAACTAACTTAAACATTTTCTAGAGCATTAATACTCATAAAGGCCTCCTCAAAACTCATGTAGTGTTACTTCTACCATTGTCTTTTGGGTCAGATACTGACAAGCCAGCCCAGCTTGAGGAAGGTGAAAGAATAGGCTCCACCTTTCAAAGAGGGAATGGTCTGCATGTACAGGAGAAAGAAGTGATGGTGTCCGTCTTATACACAGACTGCCACAAAGTCCTAAATGCTTTCTTCAAATTCCATCTATATATCTACCACATAATTTAAATGTGCTTTTCCTTAACATACACTTTTTCTCTGTCTTCCCTTCCTTCAGTTAAAACTACTTTCTATATTAACAGTGAAAGGAGAAAGGATCTGTGTACTCCTTGCTTATTTGAACAAATAAGGCATTAAAATCAGATCCAAATTCATATCTTAGCTGTGCCATTCACTAACAGAATGACTTGAGAAAAAACTTCTCCTCATAAGAATGGATCTTCTGATACACACTGCCTACCATAACACGTAACATATAATAAGATTTATTGACTAAGAAACTTATTTATTTATTGACTAACCAATGTCTGAGATTTCATTATAACCTCTATGAAATAAGAATAATGCTAATCTCACAGTGACATAGAAATAAATGAACAAGTTAATGTTTGAAAAATACTTAGTACAGGGCCTTAATACAGTGACGTGTGGATATGGTAGCTATTAGTAATATTATTACAGTTAATATTCTTATCATTATTATGTTATCATCATTATAGTTGCTCTTCTATATTCGTGTCACCAGACTAACAACTTGTTACACATCTTCTTCAGCACCTGGACCTCATTTATTTACCTCATCTCATCTTTAGCCACTGTTTTAATGCTTTGCACAGTCATACGGATGACACATCAAACATATTCTTCCATAAGTCCTTCTTACATAAGGCTGACCTTGTCAGCCTTAATAACCATATTCCCCACTCCCCTCCAGATAAACACAAATTCTCATTCAAAAGTATCCTACTGGAATTTTCTCTTAACAAATTCCAATTCTTATATCTTTCCATCATAATAATGTGATTTCCTTGATTCCTTCCTTTTATTCTAGTCTATCAGCACCTTTCTGGCTTTACTTGACTCCCTAGCCAACCTTGACACCATGGCATTGGCATCTTCGATGACGAACAAAACCAAATTTATAAATTCCTAAATCTGAATGGAATCAATTGATAAAAATTTTCACTTCTTGTTTCCTGAAAATGTCATTTGCTTCATGAGGCTTTTAAAATTCTTTTTCCATCTCCTTGTTCCTTCCTCAAAATTCTCTACCCAGAGGTCTTTAGTAACTGCCTCCATTTCTCCATCCCTCCACTATTTCTTAGCTCCTTAGAGACTAGGTCAGGCCCTCCTGATCAGATGTTGTAATCACCAAATCTGATTCAGCAAAGTTAGACTAGAAATCCAGGACCAGAGCCAAAGAAAGTAGTTAAGAGATCCCATTCAGATTTAAGAATTTATAAATTTGGTTTGTCCTCAAAGATGTCTGGTGTGAATGACAATGACATCAAGGTGGACTAGGGAATCAAGTGGAGCCAGAATGGTACTGTAGGACTAATTCAGAAAATAACTTAAAATACTTAAGAGAGGTTTTTATTTTTTTTCATTGAAAATAAAATATCCTTACAGCCTGAATTGTCCATATGAGGGAATAGAAAAATATTAATAAAAAACGTAGCATGCTTTTCAGCCACTAAAATAAACCAATAAAATAGAGTGTTTATAAACACTCTACAGATCTTTAAATGTTATTAGATAACACTATTTTAGAAGTGATAGTACAAAGGTATATTTCTTCTATAATATCACAGTTGTTTCTTGAAGGTAGAGTCTATGTGCACATAGATTATCACTATTCTATGCCAATTTTTCATGATGATAAGGAAAATAATCTTCTCTAATTCACCACTTTCCCACCCTTGCTCAAAATCATCATCATCATCATCATCATCACCACCACCACCACCAGATCACACCTTCCTTTTTAACCCCTCACAAAAATTTTCCATGCCTAACTTCTAGGGTATACCCTTCTCTGGCCTAAACTATCATTATTTCAGAGCTTTTTATCTCTCCCTTGTTAAAGTTTAAGCTACCTGAGAGTTACATCACAGTATGTGTACACTGCAGGTTTCCAGAATGTAAAAATTAGACCAATACACCTATAGAGTTTTAGAATTAATGGGATCATTTTTGTTTCTGATACCTTTCAGAACAAAGGTTTCTGATTGCCTTTCACTCTATTGTTGCCTCTGTAAACTGTGATATATTTCAACAGTCATAGTTGATATTGACATTCATATTCTTGTGTGTGTTTCTCTTTTTGTTTCTTTTCCTGTACAATATAATGCTAATGGGTAGTTTCTTCCAAGCACAAAATGTTAGGGGAAAAAGTCAAATCTATAATTCAGTTACCATAGAAATCATGGAAACTGCATCTCTTTTCTCTTTACTGTCAATTTTTATTACTAAATATGTATTTCATCAGGATGGTTAGATAGTTTGATTGGATCTTTATTGGAAATACATTTTCCAACAGCTCCTCTTCATGGCTTGTACTTAAATGTATCCATTCCCTTTTGTCTATAGGTCCCCCAGGCCCACCAGGGATAGTGATTGTTGAAGACATCACGGAAAGCACAGCCACACTCTCCTGGAGTCCTGCATCTGATAACCACAGTCCAATCTCCTCCTACAACCTGCAGGCTCGCAGCCCATTTTCGCTGGGCTGGCAAACAGTAAAAACAAGTAAGAATCTCTAAGACAACATCAGAGGCAACATGAGTAGCTTCCTATGTCATAAGCTAGCAATCTCAGTAGGATCATTTTGGATTCTGGCAACTGTTATTTATTACAATACTAACCATTGTTTGCCTCCTTTTATAAAGCTATCTTGCTTTCTTCTCTCAATTCCCAAGAAGAAACCATATCATTTATATTTGTTTGTTTATTGAAATAACTTTAGATTCAAATGGATATTGTAGAAATACTACAAAGATTTCCTATGGACCCATTCCTCAGCTCTCCCTAATTATAACATTTTACATAACAATGGTACAATTCTCAAATCAGAAAATTAACATTGGCACAATGTTATTAACTGAGCTACAGACTATTCATATTTCACCAGTTTTTATATACAAATTTTTGGTGTGCAGTCCCATAAAATTTTATGAGATATTATTTTATAGACTCAAACCACCAAGACAATCACATATAGAATTTTTCCATTATTCTAGTTCCTTGTGCTACCTCTTTATAGTCACACACCTGTTTTATTTCCTTTTATTTTATATGTGTTTCGTTTCCAAAAGGAAAATCTAATATAAAATTACATTATTTAAAATAATGTGGCATTTTAATCTTTACTTTAAACATGCTTGTGTAATAATTGCCCTATTTTTAAAGTCATTTTCTTCCCTGATAGTTTGCTTTTAATGTTGTAACCACACTCTTATCTCTCCAAATGTGGCAGTCTGCAGGCATATGTGAAATTACAATCTCTTGATAGTTATTAGAAACTTATATAGCATATTAGTATTTAAAAGTATGTAATATATATAAAATACAATCTTCAGAAGTAGTTGCCCATCCTGAGTAAGGATTTGTGATTTTGTTTTATTTTATATATAAATATAAAATTTACTCTGTTTAGAAGTAAAATATAAAAGTAAAATTTCTGAGTGCAGTAAACATGAAACTCAGTTAACCAGAATGTTACAGAAGTAGAGTGGTCCATTTTGCTGCTTAAATAAATTAAGTTTAAACAGAAATTTATTTTTGTATAAAAATTTACAATTTGGGAGAGAGGAAGTATACTCATTTGAATGCAAAATACTATTAGCTTTTTTTAAATATTAGTTTCCTACATTAACTTATAGAATTTATCATTATAATGTACTATACGTATATACATATTAATTTGTAACATATATAATGATGGGTATTAGCTTCATTTCTGGCTCCATATCAACCCTGTGATAGCTCTATAGATTCAAGAAACTGTGGGACTTGGGGTTCCTGGGTGGATCAGTCAGTTAAGCGTCTCTCGGTTCAGCTCAAGTCACGTTCTCATGGTTTTGTGAGTTTGAGCCCCCATTGGGCTCTGTGCTGACAATGAGTCTGCTTGGGATTCTCCCTCTCTCTCTCTCTCCCTCTGTCTCTCTCTCTCTCTGCTGCTCCCCAGCTCACGCTGTCTATGTCTCTCTCTAAATAAATAAATAAATAAATAAACAAAAAAAAATTTGGGGAATCTCTAGGTTCAACAGATAATTCTGGAAAAATCACAAAGTCAAGCCACATGAACAGGTTTATTCAAGAAAACTTATAACCTCTGCCACAGTGCTTTATGTTTTCATTTGTGTGACAGCACAAACTTTTTGCTTTGCAGCCAGGAAATGGATTCACCTTAGATATGGTGTTGTGCACTCACCATGCGCATTTTCCTGCCTGTAGCTATGCTACATGCCCACTCTTGCCACACTGCCCATACTTCGTGGGACATTTTCCTTATGATCACATTGCAATACATACAACTGTTTTCTTGTTCATTCCATGCCCATGTTTTTGTCCTTCTTACCTTAACACATGACATGGCAATCCAGGACATCTAATCTTCCTCCTATTACAACCAGTTTCCTAGTCACTTGTATCTTGATTTCTCACATCTTGATTCACCTGCTTTTATTTTTGTTGTTTGATAGATAGAAAGAATAAAAGTGTATGTATGTGTGTATATAGATACATATATAAAATGTAGAATTTTTTGGCAAAGGGAAAATGAAAGAGAGATTGTGTGTGTGTGTGTGTGTGTGTGTGTGTGTGTGTGTATGTGTTGCATGTGCATGTGTGTGTAGGGCTTAGGCATTTGGACTAAATGTTATTTTGGGGTGTTACTTGTTTGAAAAGTCTCTCCTATAAAGTTGCATTGTAATATTTCTAATTTAACTTGAGCACTGGAACATTTTTAAGTTGAGAGTTCTTTTAAAATTCAGTTCAGCAAGTACTCATTAAGAAATTTATGTTTGTACAATAATTATAAGGAAATACATATCTCTCAGATATATATTTCTATAAACGATCAATTTTATTTGCTCTTGATAAGACTCTAAGTAATAGAGTCTAATAGATAATTTTCTAGAGTAATTATTTAGAGTAATAGATAAGTAATAAGATTCTAGAAAGATGACTCCTCATCTAATGAGGTCACTCATTTCTCCATTTCTCCATGCCATCCTCAAGGCAAGCATGCCCAGGAGGATTACTCAACTTTTACCTGCTCTAAAGTACAATTTTAAATGGTTTTAGTCCCCAGATAAATCTGAACACAACTTTTTTTCATGCCTATAATAAGGAAAGAAGTCCCTTTGGAACCACATTAGTTCCCAGTGGACCCAAAAGGCCAGTGAACCTTTTGTTTTGATAGTTGCTTTTCATCTAAATCAACTTCAGTACAGATAAACTCTAATGCAGAAATATCTATTAGAAAGAAGAAATGGAGCTGACATTTGAAATTCTCTGATAAAGTTAATGCAGTTAATAAGTGAGTATTTAAAAATTACCTAAGATTCTTTATACACAAAATAGTGAATTACTTATTTTTGACAAGTGATGAGTTGCATGCATATGGACATTCTAACTAATGATACTTAAAATTTACTTATTAATATTGCCTGTTCAACAATCAGACTCAAATGTGACTGTGAATGTGACCAATTCATTCATTTTGAAGGAAGTATGAAAATAGCCATAGGAAATAGACAATTTCACTTGCAGACCCCTTTTCTGTTAAAATAAATGGTTTTTGATGTGCAAACCTGATTTTTTTCTTTATGTTATTGAATAGTATTACCCAGTTTACTATTTTATTGTGTCCTCTTAGGAATAACAAAATCACCTATAATCATAGAATGTATTGGTCATTGTTTACTTAATTCACACATGTTTCTTAACTATTCTTTCAGTGGATATGTCTTCTATCTGCATATATTTTCCACTGATTGATTGGTTGAGTAAATTTGTCAACAAGACAGACTTATTTACCTTATTAAATTATGTAATTAAGTTCTAGGATGCAATTCTTTTAAAAACAAAGTCATTTTAACAAGCTTCTCTCCCTGAATCAATATGGGGTTCTTCACTATTTTTAGTCACTTTTTAATCATTTTTAATCACTATATTCTCACTGAAGCAGATATTCTCTTTGAAAATATCTTGTTCCCATACTTCCAGAAAAAAAAATCTTTATAACAAGTACCTTCAAGGTTTTAAAAATATTTATTTTAGCATACATTCACCACTATCTTTTATCTCCACAATATTGCACTTGAAAAAAAATCCTAATTTTATAAAAGTTTGTTTTTAATTTATTTCATAAAATGTTATTTCATCAAAAATATTAATATCTTCAGTATATACTACTTACAAGTAGCAAAAAATTAGAATTTATAAATATTTTTATTTAATTTTTAAAGAGAGATTAGATTTAGAATATAGGGTGAGGGAGAGACTTTAAAACCTATAGTTAGAAGATGGCAGCATAGGAGGACACTGGGCTCACCGCACGTCCTGCTGATCACTTAGATTCCAACTACACCTGCCTAAATAACCCAGAAAACCACCAGAGGATTAGCAGAACAGAGTCTCCAGAGCCAAACGCAGAAGAGAGGCCCATGGAAGAGGGTAGGAAGGGCGGCGAGGCAGTGCACGCTCCACGGACTGGCGGGAGGGAGCCGGGGTGGAGGGGCGGCACGCCGGCCAAGCAGAGCCCCTGAGTCTGGCTTGCAAAAGCAGAGGGGCCAGACCGAGTGTGTTCCAACAGCAAGCGGAAGTGAGCATCTGGGAGGTCATAAGTTAACCTGCTCAGAAAGCGGGAAGGCTGGAGGACAAAGGGAGGAAGAGTTGCTGAGCCCTGGGAGGACAGAGCTCAGTTTGGCAGGGAACAAAGGCGCAAGCCAGCACCATCTCCCTCGCCCATCCCCCAGCCTAAATCCCAAAGGGAACTGGTTCATGCCAGGGAACTTGCTTGCTCCTCGCAAACACCCAATGCTGTGCTTCTGGGGAGCCACCCCTCCAGCAGCGGGTCTGACTCCCTCCAGCTGCCACAGGGCCCCTCCTGAAGTGGATCACCTAAGGAGAAGCAAGCTAAGCCTGCCCCTCCTGTCCCCATGCACCTTGCCTACCCACCCCAGCTAATATGCCAGATCCCCAGCACCACAAGCCTGGCAGTGTACAAGTAGCCCAGATGGGCCACGCCACCCCACAGTGAATCCTGCCCCTAAGAGAGGGGAAGAGAAGGCACACACCAGTCTGACTGTGGCCCCACCAGTGGGCTGGGGGCAGATATCAGGGCTGACTGCGGCCCTGCCCACTAACTCCAGTTATACACCACAGCACAGGGGAAATGCCCTGCAGGTCCTCACCACTCCAGGGACTATCCAAAATGACCAAACAGAAGAATTCCCCTCAGAAGAATCTCTAGGAAATAACAACAGCTAATGAACTGATCAAAAAGGATTTAAATGATATAACAGAAAGTGAATTTAGATTAATAGTCATAAAATTAATCGCTGGTCTTGAAAAGAGTATAGAGGACAGCAGAGAATCTCTTGCTACAGAGATCAAGGGACTAAGGAACAGTCCGGAGGAGCTGAAAAATGCTATAAACGAGCTGCAAAATAAAATGGAAATGACCACGGCTCGGATTGAAGAGTGGGAGGAGAGAATAGGTGAACTAGAAGATAAAATTATGGAAAAAGAGGAAGCTGAGAAAAAGAGAGATTAAAAAATCCAGGAGTACGAGGAGAAAAATAGAAAACTAAGTGACACACTAAAAAGAAACAATATACGCATAATTACTATCCCAGAGGAGGAAGAGAGAGGGAAAGGTGCTGAACGTGTACTTGAAGAAATAATAGCTGAGAACTTCCCTGAACTGGGGAAGGAAAAAGGCATTGAAATCCAAGAGGCACAGAGAATTCCTTTCAGATGTAACTTGAATCGATCTTCTCCACGATATATCATAGTGAAACTTGCAAAATACAAGGATAAAGAGAAAATTCTGAAAGCAGCAAGGGAAAAACATGCCCTAACATATAAAGGGAGACCTATAAGACTCATGACTGATCTCTCTTTTGAAACTTGGCAGGCCAGAAAGGCATGGCAGGAGATCTTCAATGTGATGAACAGAAAAAATATGCAGCCGAGAATCCTTTATCCAGCAAGTCTGTCATTTAGAATAGAAGGAGAGATAAAGGTCTTCCCAAACAAACAAAAACTGAAGGAATTCGTCACCACTAAACCAGCCCTACAATAGATCCTAAGGGGAATCCTGTGAGATAAAGTACCAGAGACATCACTACAAGCATAAAACATACGGACATCACAATGACTCTAAACCCGTATCTTTCTATAATAACACTGAATGTAAATGGACTAAATGTGCCAACCAAAAGACATAGGGTATCAGAATGGATAAAAAAACAAGACCCATCTATTTGCTGTCTACAAGAGACTCATTTTAGACCTGAGGACACCTTCAGATTGAGAGTGAGGGAATGGAGAACTATTTATCATGCTACTGGAAGCCAAAAGAAAGCTGGAGTAGCCATACTTATATCAGACAAACTAGACTTTTAATTAAAGGCTGTAACAAGAGATGAAGAAGGGCATTATATAATAATTACAGGGTCTATCCATCAGGAAGAGCTAACAGTTAAAAATGTCTATGCGCCAAATACGGGACCCCCAAATATATAAAACAATTACTCATAAACATAAGCAACCTTATTGATAAGAATGTGGTCATTGCAGGGGACTTTAACACTCCACTTACAGAAATGGATAGATCATCTAGACACACGGTCAATAAAGAAACAAGGGCCCTGAGGGATACATTGGATCAGATGGACTTGACAGATATATTTAGAACTCTGCATCCCAAAGCAACAGAATATACTTTCTTCTCGAGTGCACATGGAACATTCTCCAAGATAGATCACATACTGGGTCACAAAACAGCCCCTCATAAGTATACAAGAATTGAAATTATATCATGCATACTTTCAGACCACAATACTATGAAGCTTGAAATCAACCACAGGAAAAAGTCTGGAAAACCTCCAAAAGCATGGAGGTTAAAGAACACCCTACTAACGAATGAGTGGGTCAACCAGGCAATTAGAGAAGAAATTAAAAAATATATGGAAACAAACGAAAATGAAAATACAACAATCCAAACGCTTTGGGATGAGTGAAGGCAGTCCTGAGAGGAAAATACATTGCAATCCAGGCCTATCTCAAGAAACAAGAAAAATCCCAAATACAAAATCTAAGAGCACACCTAAAGGAAATAGAAGCAGAACAGCAAAGGCAGCCTAAACCCAGCAGAAGAAGAGAAATAATAAAGATCAGAGCAGAAATAAACAGTATAGAATCTAAAAAAACTGTAGAGCAGATCAACGAAACCAAGAGTTAGGTTTTTTGAAAAAATAAACAAAATTGACAAACCTCTAGCCAGGCTTCTCAAAAAGAAAAGGGAGATGACCCAAATAGATAAAATCATAAATGAAAATGGAACTATTACAACCAATCTCTCAGAGATACAAACAATTATCAGGGAATACTATGAGAAATTATATGCCAACAAATTGGACAACCTGGAAGAAATGGACAAATTCCTAAACACCCACACTCTTCCAAAACTCAATCAGGAAGAAGTAGAAAGCTTGAACAAACCCATAACCAGCAAAGTAATTGAATCATTTATCAAAAATCTCCCAACAAACAAGAATCCAGGACCACATGACTTCCCAGGGGAGTTCTACCAGATGTTTAGCAGAGATAATACCTATCCTTCTCAAGCTAATCCATAAAATAGAAAGGGACGGAAAACTTCCAGACTCATTCTATGAAGCCAGTATTACTTTGATTCCCAAACCAGACAGAGACCCAGTAAAAGAAGAGAACTATAGGCCAATATCCCTGATGAATATGGATGCAAAATTTCTCAATAAGATACTAGCAAATCGAATTCAACGGCATATAAAAAGAATTATTCACCATGATCAAGTGGGATTCATTCCTGGGATGCAGGGCTGGTTCAACATTCGCAAATCAATCAACGTGATACATTACATTAATAAAAGAAAAGAACCATATGATCCTGTCAATCGATGCAGAAAAGGCCTTTGATAAAATTCAGCACCCTTTCTTAATAAAAACCCTTGAGAAAGTCAGGATAGAAGGAACATACTTAAAGATCATAAAAGCCATTTATGAAAAGCCCACAGCTAATATCATCCTCAATGGGGAAAAATTGAGAGCTTTTTCCCTGAGATCAGGAACACGACAGGGATGCCCACTCTCACCGCTGTTGTTTAACATAGTGCTGGAAGTTCTAGCATCAGCAATCAGACAACAAAAAGAAATCAAAGGCATCAAAATTGGCAAAGATGAAGTCAAGCTTTCGCTTTTTGCAGATGACATGGTACTATACATGGAAAATCCAACAGACTCCACCAAAAGTCTGCTAGAACTGACACATGAATTTAGCAAAGTTGCAGGATACAAAATCAATGTACAGAAATCAGTTGCATTCTTATACACTAACAATGAAGCAACAGAAAGACAAATAAAGAAACTGATCCCATTCACAATTGCACCAAGAAGCATAAAATACCTAGGAATAAATCTAACCAAAGATGTAAAAGATCTGTATGCTGAAAACTATAGAAAGCTTATGAAGGTAATTGAAGAAGATAGAAAGAAATGGAAAGACATTCCGTGCTCATGGAATGGAAGAATAAATATTGTCAAAATGTCAATACTACCCAAAGCTATCTACACATTCAATGCAATCCCAATCAAAATTGCACCAGCATTCTTCTCAAAACTAGAACAAGCAATCCTAAAATTCATATGGAACCACAAAAGGCCCCGAATAGCCAAAGTAATTTTGAAGAAGAAGACCAAAGCAGGAGGCATCACAATCCCAGACTTTAACCTCTACTACAAAGCTGTCATCATCAAGACAGCATGGTATTGGCACAAAAACAGACACATAGACCAATGGAATAGAATAGAAACCCCAGAACTAGACCCACAAACATATGGCCAACTCATCTTTGACAAAGCAGGAAAGAACATCCAATGGAAAAAAGACAGTCTCTTTAACAAATGGCGCTGGGAGAACTGGACAGCAACATGCAGAAGGTTGAAACTAGACCACTTTCTCACACCATTCACAAAAATAAACTCAAAATGGATAAAGGACCTGAATGTGAGACAGGAAACCATCAAAACCCTAGAGGAGAAAGCAGGAAAAGACCTCTCTGACCTCAGCCGTAGCAATCTCTTACTCGACACATCCCCAAAGGCAAGGGAATTAAAAGCAAAAATGAATTACTGGGACCTTATGAAGATAAAAAGCTTCTTCACAGCAAAGGAAACAACCAACAAAACTAAAAGGCAACCAACGGAATGGGAAAAGATATTTGCAAATGACATATCGAACAAAGAGCTAGTATCCAAAATGTATAAAGAGCTCACCCAACTCCACACCCGAAAAGCAAATAATCCAGTGAAGAAATAGGCAGAAAACATGAATAGACACTTCTCTAAAGAAGACATCCGGATGGCCAACAGGCACATGAAAAGATGCTCAACGTCGCTCCTCATCAGAGAAATACAAATCAAAACCACACTCAGATATCACCTCACGCCAGTCAGAGTTGCCAAAATGAACAAATCAGGAGACTATAGACGCTGGGGAGGATGTGGAGAAACGGGAACCCTCTTGCACTGTTGGTGGGAATGCAAAATGGTGCAGCCGCTCTGGAAAGCAGTGTGGAGGTTCCTCAGAAAATTAAAAATAGACCTACCCTATGACCCAGCAAAAGCACTGCTAGGAATTTACCCAAGGGATACAGGAGTACTGATGCATAGGGGCACTTGTACCCCAATGTTTATAGCAGCACTCTCAACTATAGCCAAATTATGGAAAGAGCCTAAATGTCCATCAACTGATGAATGGATAAAGAAATTTTGGTTTATATACACAATGGAGTACTACAGGGCAATGAGAAAGAACGAAATATGGCCCTTTGTAGAAACGTGGATGGAACTGGAGAGTGTGATGCTAAGTGAAATAAGCCATACAGAGAAAGACAGATACCATATGCTTTCACTCTTTGTGCATCCTGAGAAACTTAGAAATCCATGGGGGAGGGGAAGAAAAAAAAAGAGGTTAGAGTGGGAGAGAGCCAAAGCATAAGAGACTGTTAAAAACTGAGAACAAACTGAGGGTTGATGGGGGGTGGGAGGGAGGGGTGGACGGGTGATGGGTATTGAAGAGGGCACCTTTTGGGATGAGCACTGGGTGTTGTATGGAAACCATTTTGACAATAAATTTCATATATTGAAAAAAAATAAAACCTATAGCTATTTCTAAGAAAATATAAATATATGTACCTTTGGGAAGAAGGATTTTTATAGTTTATATTCGTTTTCTTTTTTAATGTAAAGCCTGAAATAATTACATCAAGATTAAAACTGAAATTAAATTTATTTTATCACACTTGACAATTTGAACTCCTCTTTCATTCATTCAATTTGTCAAACACCTTCCAGGTGGTATTCTAGGCTCTTTCCTTGCGGATATTGTATTCTCATGGGTGAGGACAAAGAATAAAGAGGGAACATAATAAACAAGTACAAATCTATAGTCATCAAGACAGTATGGTATTGGCACAAAAACAGACACATGGAACCATGGAACGGAATAGAAAACCCAGAAATAGACCCACAACTGTATGGTGAAATGATCTTCAACAAGGCAGGAAAGAATATCCAATGGACCAAAGACAGTCCCTTCAACAAATGATGTTGGGAACACTGGGCAGCAACATGCATAAGAATGAAACTGTACCACCTTCTTACACCACATACAAAAATACAAAGTGATTGAAGACCTAAATGTGAGACAGGAAACCATCAAAATCCAAGAGAAGAACACAGGCAGAAACCTCTTTGACCTAGGCCACAGCAACTTCACCAGTCACACACCAAAGGCAAGGGAAACAAAAGCTAACATGAACTATTGGCACTTTATCAAGATAAAAAGGTTCTGTGCAGCCAAGGAAACCATCAATAAAACTAAAAGTCAACCTACAGAATGGGAGAAGATATTTGTAAACAACATATCTGATAAAGGTTTAGTATTCAAAATCTATAAAGAAGTTGTCAATCTCTTCACCCAAAAACAACCCAGTTAAGAAAGGGGCAGAAGACATGAATAGACCATTTTCCAAAGAAGACATCCATATAGCTAAAAGATACATGGAAAGATGCTCAACATCACTCATCATCAGGGAAATACAAATGAAATGCATGATGAAGTACCACCTGACACCTGTCAGAATGGCTTAAATGAACAACATAAGAAACAACAGTTGTTGGTGAGGATGTGGAGAAAGGGGAACTCTCTTGCGCTGCTGGTGGGAATACTAACTGGTGCAACCACTATGGAGAACAGTATGGAGGTTCCTCAAAACACTAAAGTTAGAACCACCCAAGGATCCAGCAACTGCACTATTAGGTATTTACCCAAAGGATACAAAAATACATATATGAAGGGGTACATTCACCCCCAATGTTTATGGCAGCATTATCAACAATAACCAAACTATGGCAAGAGCCCAAATATCCATTGACTGATAAATGAATAAAGAAGAAATGGTATATATACAATGGATGATTATTCAGCCAACAAAAAGAATGAAATCTTGCCATTTACAACAATGTGGATAGAGCTAACGTGTATTATGCTAAGCAAAATAAGTCAGAGAAAAACAAATACCAGATGATTTTACTCATATGTGGAATTTAAGAAACAAAACTGATGAATATATGGGAAGTGGTGATGAAAAGAAGAGAGGGAAACAAAGCACAAGAGACTCTTGATAGAGAAGAAATTGATGGTTGATGGAGGGAGGTGGGTGGGGGATGGACTAGAGAGGTGATGGGTACTAAGGAGGGCACTTGTGATGGCACTGGTTGTTGCATGTAAGTGATAAATCACTGAATTCAACTCCTGAAACCAATATTGCACTATATGTTAACTAACTAAAATTTAAATAAAAAATAAAAACGAAACAACACAAAGAAGTTAGTGAACAAAAAAATTAAAGAAATATTGTAAGGAGGATCAGAAGTATTATGGTATAGGCAGTGTATTTGTCTGCTGAGGCTACCATAACAAAAGACCATAAACTTGGTGGTTTAAATAACAGAACTTTTTCTTCTCACATTTCTAAAGCCTGGGAATTCTAAGATCTAGGTGCCGGCCAATTTGATTTAATTCTTGGTGAGAACTCTCCTCCTGGCTTGCAGCTGCAGCCTTCTCACTGTGTCCTCACATGGAAGAGAAAAAAAGAAGTGAGTGCTCTGGAATCTCTTCTTATAAGGACACTAATTCTACCAGATAAGAGCCCCATCCTTGTTACCTCATTTAAGTATAATTACTTCCTATTTTTTTAAAGGCTCTTTAAATTTTTTTCAATGTTTATTTATTTTTGAGAGACAGAGACAAAGTGTGAGCAGGAGAAGGGCAGAGAGAGAGGGGGACACAGAATCTGAAATAGGCTCAAGCCTCTGAGCTGTCAGCACAGAGCCCGATGTGGGGCTCAAACCCACAAACCATTGAACCATGAGATCATGACCTAAGCCGAAGTCAGACACTTAACCAACTGAGCCACCCAGGTGCCCCCTTCCTATTCTCAACATAGTCTGAACTAATGTATTAAAAGATAAGACTTAGAATATCAGTCTTCCAGTGTCTCTCCATTTCTTTCAGAATGAAAACCCAACTCCTATTTGACTTGGTCCTATCATCTTCTATCATTCTCCATTCATCTTTACCATTTTCCCCAGAGCTCACTTTGCTCCTGACTCACCAATATTCTAATGTTCTTACATATAATGCTTCTAATACCTTTACACTAGTTGTGCCTTTTACCTGACATGCTTCTCCCCTAGATATCGGCATAACTAAATCCACATTTCCTTTAAAACTTCACTCAACTGTGTCTTCTCAATGAGACTTATCCTGATCATTTTATTTAAAATTGAAACCTGCCTGATGTGGATTGAATTGTGACTCCTCCAAAGTTTATATGTTGAAGCCTTAACCCCCAGTGAATACAGGGATTCACTGTGGTTTATAGGGCCCCTGTATGTGTGGATATAGAGCCCCTAAGCATAGGCAATTAGATATATGAGGATTCAGTTTAAGAGAGAGGTTTAGAATAAAGATATAAACTGGAAAGTTATTGGCATATAAATTTCATTTATAACCATAAGATTGCATGTCATGTAAAGTATATGAACACAAAATAAAGAAGAAAAAAGTAGGAAAATTGAGCCCTGGAGCATTTCAATAGTAAGAAGTTGTAGAAAAGAGGAAAAAGACAAAGGATACAAAAGAAAACTAACCATTTAGTTAAAAGGAAAACCAAGACAATGTGATATCCTGGAAGACAAAAGAATAAAATTCACTAAGGAAAAGGAAGTAATCAACTGTGTCAAATGCTACTGACACGTGAAGTGTGATGAAGATTGAGAATTTATCATTGATCTTAGCAACATGGAGGTCATTGGTTACCTTGACAATAGTAATTTTAGTAAAATAATAAAGACTAAAGTCTCACAAAAATGGGTTCAAAATAGGAGGTCATTTGCCACAATAAGTGGGATGCACCGTGTTTCAGTATTTGCAAATCAAGCAGTGTGATATACCACATTAACAAGACAAAGGATAAAAATCCTATGATCATCTCAATAGGTGCAGAAAAAGCATTTGACAAAGAACTACATCCATTCATGATAAAAAAAAAAAACTTAACAAAGTAAGTATTGAAGGGACATATCTGACAACATAATAAAGGCCATGCATGAAAACCCCATAGCTCAATGGTGAAAATTGAGAGCCTTTCCTCTAAGATCAGAACCAAAGACAAGGATGTTCTCTTTCACCACTTTTATTTAAAATAGCACTGGAATTCCTAGCCACAGAAATCAGACAAGAAAAATTAATAAAAGGCCACCAAATTGGTAGGAAAGAAGTAAAGCCCACTATTTGCAGATGACGTGATACTATATAGATACTACCCTAAAGACTCCACAAAAAACTACTAGAACTGATAAATTAATTCAGTATAGTCAGAGGACACAAAATTAATATACAGAAATATGTTGCATTTCTATATAATAGTAATGAAGTAGAGGAAAGAAAAATTTAAAAATAACAATTCCACTTATAGTCGCACCAAAAATAATGAAATACCTAGTCTAAAGTTATCCAAGGAAGTGAAGACTGGTACTTTGAAAACTATAACACTGATGAAAGAAATTAAAGATGACACAAACAAATGAAAAGATATTCCATGTTGATAGATTGGAAGAACCAATATTGTTTAAATGTCCATTGTATCCAAAGCAATCTACAGACTTCAAGTAATCCCTATTAAAATGCCAATAGCATTTTTTCACAGAAATACTAAAATTTGTATGGAACAATAAAAGACCCTGAATAACCAAAGCAATAAAAAAAAAAAAAAAGAACAAAGCTGGAGGTATCACATTCCCAGATTTCAAGATATACTACAAAGCTGTAGTAATCAAAACAGTATGGTACTAGCACAGAAGTAGACACATAGATCAATAGAACAGTATAAGTTTATAACAAAATAAACCCATGCATATATAGTCAATTAATCTACAACAAAGGAGACAAGAATATACAACAGGGAAAAGATACCCTCTTCAGTAAATGGTGTTGGGAAAACTGGACAGCTACATGCAACAGAATTAAAACTGGACCACATTCTTACACCATACACAAGAATAAACTCAAAGTAGTTTAAAGACCTAAGTGTAAGACCTGAAACCATTAAATTCCTAAAAGAAAGCATAGGCAGTAATTCCTTTTATATCAGCCATAGCAACATTTTTCTAGATATGTCTCCTATGGAAAGGGAAATAATAGCAAAATTAAACTATTAGGATTACACCAAAATAAAAAGCTTCTACACAGTGAATTAAACATTAATAAAACAAAAAGGCAACTTACTGAATGGGGGAATATATTTGCAAATAATATATCTGATAAGGAGTAAATATCCAATATATATAAATGCAACACCAAAAAAAAATAATAATAATCTGATTTAAAAATGAGCAGAGGGCCTGAATATACATTTTTGCAAAGAAGGCATACAGATGGCCAAAAGACACATGCAAAGATGCTCAATATCACTAATCATCAGGGAAATACAAATTAAAACCACAGTGAGATATACACTAGTCAAAATGGCTAGTATCAACAAAATAAAAATAAATGTTGGCAACAATGTAGAGAAAATGAAGCTTTGGGCACTGTTGATAGGAATGCAAATTGGTGCAGCCACTATGGAAAACAGTATTGAGGTTCCTCAAAAAATTAAAAATAGAATTACCATATGAATGAGTCATTCCACTATTGGGTATTTACCCAAAGAAAAAGGAAACAGTAATTTAAAAAGATATACCCACCCTTATATTTATTGTAGCACTTTTTTATAATTGTCAAGATTGGAAGCAACCCAAGCGTCTGTTGATAGATGAATGGATAAAGAAGATATGCTACATGTATATAATGGAATGTTAAAAAGCCATAAAAAGAATGAGATCTTGTTATTTGCAACAATATGGATGGACCTAGAGAGTATAATGCTAAGTGAAGTCAGTCAGAGAAAGACAAATACCATATGATTTCACTTATATGTGGAATTTAAGAAACAAACAGAAAGAAGGTACAAACAAACAAACAAACAAAAAAACCAGAGACGCTTAAATACTGAGAACAAACTGGTGGTTGTCAGAAAGGAAGTAGGTTGGGGAAAGGGTAAAAAGATAAAGGGAATCAACAGCACATTTCTCTTGATGAGCACTGAGTAATGCATAGAATTTTTGAATCATTATATTGTACACCTGAATCTAATATATCACTGTATGTTAATTCCTTAAAAAAAGAAAGAATGAAAGAAAACATAGACAAAACTTTTAAGAAGTTTTGTTGCAAAAGGAAGTGAAGAAATCATATTTTGATATCAGCAATTTTATAATTTGCCTATGGGTTAAAGTGAGACAAGAAGAAAAGAAAGGAATCCAGGATAACTCCAAGATCTTGGCTACAACACCCATAAGAATACAATTTTCATTCACTGAATAGGGAATACTTCAGAAATAGGAGGTGGAATTTAAGGTTGAGAACCCTATCCAAATAGAAATGTCCATTAGGCCACTGGACAAATGAGTTTGGAGTCTAGGGAAGAGGCTCATGGATGAAAATAATTGGCATCATAGCACACAGAAGGTATTTAAAACCATAAAACTAGATAAGATCACCAAGGAGTTAGTAGAACTGGGTAAATCTAAAAGATGAAAAGAAATCAGCAATGGTGACTAATAAGACATAGTCATGTCAGAAAAAACAGAAGTTATGTTTTAAAAAGTATTTCAAAGAAAAAAGAATGTGTCAAAGGATGATGTTAGGTCAAGAAAGATGAGGAACAGAGACCTGACAATAGGGTTAGTAATAACGACCATTGGCAATCTTGACAGGAGTGGTTATGGGAGAAAGCTGGAGGTAAGAGCTTAAAGGTAGGATCTCTTCTTCCCATCTTTATGTTTAGAGTGAGTAAAAAGGAAAATAATTAGAGACAGCAAATAATAGCACAAACAGCTCTCAAGAAGTAGAAACTGGATGAAGGCTAGAAGGAGAGGAAGTTTTGAGAGAATTCTGTTTTGTTTTTGCAGGGTTTTGGTGGGGAAAATACCTTCATGCTTATATGCTAATGGAAAAAATCCATTGGAGACAAAGGAGAGGGTGTACACAACCAAGATGGACTGGTTACTCTTGTCTACTATATCTTAAGAGAGCCATCCCTTCAGAGGCATAAAGTTTCCTTACTGGGGATTCAGGATTATATTAAAGTAAAAGTTGGAAGGATGTTCAGGAAGGAAAATTATATACAGGAGATTTTGCTAATAAAGGATTATGAATTCCAGAGGTCACAGTAAACAGATTTGACAGAGTAGAGAAGGAGGGGAACTAGGGCAGAAAAGGATATGCGCAGAATTCTATGGGGATTAGAATAAAAAGGATGAGGGATAACTTAGATGTCTAGAGTTGCTGAGGTGACTGACATAAACAGAAGTAAATGAAACAGTGAGGTAAGTCTTTGATGGATCAAAGCAAGTATTGATGATACAGTGTAGGCTAGGAGATAGAGAGGGCTAAGTGTCTGGAGAAATCTTCCCATGTTATATTTGGCAGGCAGCATTTCACCAAGCTATGAACTGAGCAGTGGCCTTTTTTCCCCTATGTCTTAGACTCCAAGGATGTTGCTCAGCTGCCAGTGCAGTCAGGCAGACTTTTCTCCAGGTCATTTCACTGCCTCAAAAAAATTCAGCTTTGCAGTAATATAAAGTTTGTCAGGCAGCCCACACTGCCAATGCTCTGATCATTCACCTTTCACAGAACTGATTATTTGTTAACATTCTCTTGACACATTTCAAAAGATATTTTCATGTAAAATCCAAATTCCATATTGTCATAGTAAAATTGAACAGTCATCAAATCAAGAGCCTCCCCCATCTTAACACGCTTACACAGAAATCCAGTATTGACATAAATCCAGAGGATCTTTGCATATCCTAAGGAAGGTTCTCCTATTTCCCTATTTCCACACCTGTGACAAATGTTCTTCCCGAAATATTTCCTAGACAGAGCTGAATGAACAAGAAAAGCAGTCCCAAATATAGCATATATATTAAGTAAAAAGTATTTTACTCCATGATAATTGTATTGACAATTTTGTGTTTTAATAAAATCAAACTTTAGCACAAAAATCATTCCAAGAAGAGTGCAGAGCTTCTGCTTAGATTCCACAAACCTGTTTTTAAATTAGAGGGGTTTGCAGCTTTCAACTGCCAAGTGGCTAAGCATGCTTGCCAGAACTGAGAGACGCAAACTGCTCAAGAAATTTCCCTAGAAATTTAAGAACTATTTGCTTAAATTATAGCACTAGTAAGCCTCTTATTTGAGGCTGAGAGGTTGACAAAATGATTTTTAGTGTAGATAATGGCAAGTTATGTTACAGCATTTATGTATAAACATGAAATGAAAGAATTCTAATTAACTACAACAATCTTTGATATGGACAAGTGCTTACTTCCTAAAGATTGATTTTCATTTTACTAATGAGACCAGAGATGACACCATGACCTTGTGTAATAAGGAATTATGCATCAGTTTTCTGATTCTGTTATACCTGTGATATCCTTGATCGCCATTTGTAACTGTTTCTGAGTCCTCCTAATGCCATGAAATCTCTTTCCTCTCCATAGTCCCAGAAATCATAACAGGTGACATGGAGTCAGCCATGGCAGTGGACCTTAACCCCTGGGTGGAATATGAATTTAGAGTGGTGGCTACCAATCCAATTGGGACTGGAGATCCAAGCACTCCATCTCGAATGATCCGTACAAATGAAGCAGGTAAGAATTTTGGAGAATCAGAATTCAATTTAGCATGCGCTAATCACTTTGAAAGCAAGTTGAATCAACCATGATTGCTTGCTTTAGTATAATTTTTTTTCTGGATTCACTTACCTAGACATCATAAAATTATTTCCTTTAAAATAATTATTTCATTTTATTTGTTTTCAAATCTTTTTCTTCTTGTTTCTGCAAATGCATCTAGATGCTTCAATTTCCTCCCAACCCTAGCACTCATCTTCAAGTTACCATGAAATTGAAGCAGTTAATTTCTTTTTCTAATTATGTACTCATTTGATATAGCAAATCCATAAAATTCAGAATAGATATGCCCACCTCTTTTTCTCCAGTGGTTAACAGTAAACTTTAATTTCAGTGTACTTCCTTAGAACTCTATATTGCCCTTCACCACCTACATGTCATAAATTATACTCTGCAAAGGCAAACATCATCTTAAGTTGACTTGCTGCCCCCTTGACACCTATGTGTACAATAAATATCCATCTCCTTCCTGACAGAAAACACAGCATTCTTCTGGTCTTTTGGAATGAATTATCTCTAAAATGTTTTTAATGGTCACATAGAGGAATTAGCAATTTTATTTAAAAACAAATTTTAGGGACACCTGGGTGGCTCAGCTGATTAAGCATCCAACTCTCCATTTCAGCTCAAGTCATGATCTCATGGCTTACAGGGTTTGAGCCCCGCATAGGGCTCTGTGCTGACAGAATGGAGCCTGCTTAGGATTCTCTTCCTCTTTCTCTGCCCCTCTCCAACTTGGGCGGGCATGCTCTCTCTCAAAAATAAACTTTAAAACAATTAAAAATATTAAAAAGCAAAATTTAAATATCTAGCCCAAAATCTGGAAAAAGAAAAAAAAATAAAGAAAAAAACTTTCATAAAGTTTTTATTACTTTGAACAAAATTTTATTGACTTATCAATAAGGACTTATCTCTTTTAAGGACTTATCTCTTATGTCCTATAAAATTGTCTACTAAAAAATGTCTAGTAGGGCACTAGCTTAGGCAAACACAGATGTGAATAATGCTGATGAGACCATTCCGAAAACAGAAAAAGGGGTAAATTTCAGATACAAGGAGGAAAAAAACAAATAATTTTAATATTTTTACACTCTGATAATATATGAATCTCAATCATTAGAATGTCAGTGCACTGAGGATGAGGATTTTTGTATAATGTTTTAGTGTTATATCTTCAGCACCTAAGACAATATTTTGGCACTGGTACTCTGTATGTTTTTGTTGACAGATTAAAGGAAATATTCCTTCTATTTCTTTCACATGCCCCTATTTTCTTCACATGAAAACAAGACAAAAATACCAAATGGCTAATTTATTGCACTAAGTGGGAATAGCTATACAAAAGTTATTCAAATTATTTCTATATAAAAATTAAGCAATCAAGAAAATAAAAGATAAAGTAGCCTAAATATATTGGAAAAGATTCATTCACAGAAAATCCAACTTTTCTGCTTTTGTGATTTGCCTAGTACAAGTTGTTTTTTTTTTCTGCTATTTTTTCAATAGTTTGAATTTTAAATTGAACATTAATTGCCTGGTTAGATTTTCATGCATTCATAAATCAGCCATGCTTTCATCGTGTACAGGTGTTCACTAATTAAGAGTATAACAGGTTACTCATTTCTCATTTTATGCAGTCACTATGTAGATATTGAAATGACTGCCAATATTAGTACTTATGCTCACATATTTTCTAAAAAAACTGCCTTATTTTGCATATTGTTAATTGTGTTTAAACAAAGGCAAAGATTACTGCCTAATTCAGAGGTTCTCTATAAATATTCATTTTGAAAATAAATAATCTGTTTCAGATGAATAATCCTTTTAGACTTTTATAGTATAAATCTCCTCGTACAATTTAAAAACACTTCAGCAAAAGCACTTTTATTTTTCAAGCTAAATTGCATTCCATTCAGATGATACATTCTGAAAGACCTGACCCTCATCTCTTCCTGCAGCTACCTCAATCATATAACTCAAGCCTTTCCATTTTATCATTAGTTCTATATACATGGCATACTTTATTTAGTCTGTTAAAATCTCATGGAAGAGAAAAGAAATAGCATGAAAACTGCATGCAATGCACCCCTTTGAAAGTTAGTTGAGGAAGGCTTGTACAGTCTACTTAATGCTTCTTGTACTTTGGTACCACACAGGGCTAAAACTACCAATGATGCTGAACCAAGTGTTGAGTTTTGTGTCTGTTTTATCAGGCAGCACAGATTAAAAGGGACACAAATATCCTGAGATGCCCTCTCAACTGACATACTCTGCCTCTTTTAAGTACATGCTCTGCATTTTAAAAGATGATCCTGTTCTAACGGACCAAGTAATCTCTGAAAATCAACAGAGCTACTTGAGAAAGAGAAGGTCTTGAGAAAGAGAAAGGTCTCACATTCAAGATATTGAGTTGAAAGTTTTATGTTCCTTTAAAAGTATCCTAGTTACTTTAATATTCTAAATCCCAATGCAGGTTTAGTAAAGCATTTTTACCTTGGGATTGTTTCTTTCCCACACACCAAAAAAAAAATTTTTTTTCTTTGCAGTTTCCTCTAAGATATATTTTGAATTTTAGACTCATCAAAATACTCTTAACAGTCAATAAATATAAGATAAATTGGGTCAATCTGACTTATTATTAGAATATCAAAATAGTAATATACATATGTTTTTTACTTTAATGCACATTTGTATTTATTTATTTATTTATTTATTTATAGTATAATTTTCATACAAGTTTTTGTAGATGATATATGTAGATAGATCATAGGTAAGTAGATAGATAAATAGATGATAGATAAATAGATAGATTATAGATAGATAGGCAGATAGATATAATTCTGTTTTATTTTGGAAATGTGTTACTATCATGAAACCCATATATTATTTTGGGTTGAGTAAAGGAAATGCTTTCTCTATCATTTAAAAAGAGAACACAAGAGAAAAAAAATCACATTTTAGGAAGTGAATGTAAAATATACACTACAGTAGAAATGGAAAAATATGTAAAAATGAATACAACAGCAATTTTCTTATTTAATTGAACTTTAATATTCCATAATTTATGCATTTATTTTTTTTTATTTTTTTTTTTAAATTTTTTTTTCAACGTTTTTTATTTATTTTTGGGACAGAGAGAGACAGAGCATGAACGGGGGAGGGGCAGAGAGAGAGGGAGACACAGAATCGGAAACAGGCTCCAGGCTCTGAGCCGTCAGCCCAGAGCCCGACGCGGGGCTCGAACTCACGGACCGCGAGATCGTGACCTGGCTGAAGTCGGACGCGTAACCGACTGCGCCACCCAGGAGCCCCAATTTATGCATTTATAACACTAATTGTTGAATATAAATGAAAAGGACATAAGATAGAGTTAACTATGTAATCTATTATTTAGAAAGGTTTGGTTTTCTCTGTAGTATAAAATGTTTATTATTATCAAAGCTCTTTGTATAAATCTCAATATCTGCAGTTCTTTATTTCAAATAATGAAATAACAGAAGAGCACCTGTGTGTCTGACTTCAGCTCAGGTCATGATCTCATGGTTCCTGAGTTCAAGCCCTACTCGGGCTCTGTGTTGACGGCTCAGAGCCAGGAGCTTACTCTGGATTCTGTGTCTCTTTCTCTCTCTGTCCCTCCCCACTTGCACGCTGTCTCTCTCTCTCTTTCTCAAAAATAAATAAACATCAAAAACAAATTTATGATGAAATAACAGAGATTGAGAAAGAAAGAAAGAAAGAAAGAAAGAAAGAAAGAAAGAAAGAAAGAAGAAAGAAGGAAGGAAGGAAGGAAGGAAGGAAGGAAGGAAGGAAGGAAGGAAGGAAAGAAAGAAGGAAAGAAAGAAAAGATTCTATCTTCAACCTGTAATTAAAAATTTGAGTTTTAGAATTAGGCAGATCTGTATTAATGTTATCTGCTGTTTATTAGCAGTGAAATAGATAAGATATATAAATTGCTCAAGGCTCAATTTTCCCACTTATAAAATGGAGACAATCACAACCTACTCCATTGGCTCTTTATATTAAATAATATAATGCATGTAAAGAGCTTAACATAGTGCCTGGCACATGGTAAATGCTTAATATTAGCCACTTATCATCATCATCATCATCAATGTAAATGAGTTATTACTTTGTTCAATGGAAGTTTTAACAATAGTAATTATGCATTAGTCACTTTTTTCACATTTAGGAAATATTTTCAGGTTAAATGTATGTCTATTGATAGAATAAGTATCATCCACTTTCTTGGCTTATATCTGGCTCCTCCAAGATGCCCTCCTATTGAGAAGTCTCTGCCACAGACTGCACAATCAAGTCTGGCCACTCAGCCCACCTGATGGCTTAGGAATCAAGGGAGCCTTTCAGAATGTGGTGCACAGTACACATGATGCCTCTCCTCTAAATCTCCATCTCTACCCCTGTGTAGCTTTCCATGCTGCATTTGTTATCTAGCCAGATACCAGTCTATAAGTGGATTGTGAAATTGTAGCAGTATATGGCCATTTTCTTTGTTTCTTATAGCATAGACAAGACAAAAGGAGCAGAAAAAGAGAAGTGTCAAATTAAAGAACTTGCTTAAAAAATTTGTTTCACATTCATATAGTTTTCCAGTTGCTTAGCACATTGTATTCTGACCTGCCATTCTTTCTTGGCTCTGAAATGGAAAAGGACACACACATATTTCTGGCCACAGAAAGCAAAATATTTTTTCTACATTTAATAGGTAAATGCTTGGCCAGATAAATCTGAGTGTCAAGTAGACAATCAGATGAAAATCTTTCCTAGTCTTAGGATTACATCATACATCATAGTTATGTAATTGGTTTACTAACAGACTGAACTCTGTGTAATTTTAACATAAAATAATTTTATTTTCTCCATTATGCTTCCTCTAATCTCTGACTTCAGCCCCAACTATATACATCCAAGGCATTTTTAGATATTATGGAAGTATCACTTTCAGGTATTAAAAACTTCCATTTTAATTTAAATAAAAACTTTAATCTCACATCCAGTCCATGCTTTCTCTTGTTCTTTCCCAGAATAGGCTTGAACCAAGAGCTCATTTGTCTTTTCTTTCTTTCCACTTCTTCCCTCACCTTCCAGCTGCTGCTCCAGTCACTTTATAAGCAAGATAAGAAGAAGGAGGAAAACTACTTAGGTAGTTTTCACATGGGTGTAGTACTCACATGGGTGTTGAGTGCAATGTGTAACAGCATTTGTCCACGTGCTGCTTCTTTCTCTTATAAGATGCACTGAGTTCTTTGGAGACTATCCTATCCTCTAGCAGGAAGTTTACTTGGGAGTGATCCCAGCCAGCCTAATCAAACTTACCTTCCGTAGTGTCCACTTGGCCCCCTGTAATCACATTCCTGAGCTGCCAAACTTGATGTTCTAAAGAGCTATTTTGGTCTCCACTCTGGTAAAATAGCATCAGACTGGGCCATATTGCAAAATTCTGAAGCTTGACAGCATTCAGCCAGGATGTGAGATGTAAGCATCTGTACTCTGTAGCAGTGATTTCCTCCTCTTCTCACTTAGCTTGAGAGGGAAACAACATTCCCATTTCCCTTCTATTGACAGCTAAGGATGTAAGGAGATGCCACAACACATTTTTCTACTAAACTGACAATATTTATATATATATAAACTGGAGGGTAACAGAAAAAGATCATAAAATTTCGTTTCTCTGATTCTTAGCAATTCTGTGATTTTCTATGGCCAATCTCACTTTGACAATTGAGGTTACATTTGACTCATCCCAAGTCCAGAAGACTCATTTAATTTCCTATTAAAAGTTCTTTCAATGTCCATTACCTTCCTACTTCTGAAAGGATCTTGCTTTGTTCCTATTTATACCTTCACAGTTCTTGTTCATGATAATTACTTAGGAAATTTCATTGAGTTCACAAATTATGGAATAAACACAATAAAATTAATATTTTTGTATTGGTTTTCTCTAGGGTTATGTGTATTGGCCTTGTAAATGGCATTTAATGGGGCTTTGAAGACCAGACCAAATGGGACTTGGACAGAATTACTTATAAGAGACAATTAGAAAATCTACTGTTGTCAGGCATTGATGTGTGCAGAGAAAAGACAAAACGTTGTAGGGTTCACAAATGTCTCTCTAGTATATGTTTCTAAAAAAAGATTTATTAAAAAATTAAGCATTTAGTTGAAGTAATTAAGAAAGTCTAAAAGAAAATACTATTAAATGAAGCAGACAGTATTTTTAACTAATGAAGCTACTTTGGCCTAGGCAAGTTTTTTCTACAAAATATATTCAAGAAATAGGTCTCCATTTTCAGAGGCACTTTGCAAGCAGAGATAGTAAGTAATTTTAGCAAAAGCCTTTATAAAAGAAATCTGGCTAATTTTTAGGCATGTGCTTTTTTTTAAATGTTTATTTATTTTGAGAGCGAGAGAGAGAGAGAGAGAGAGAGAGAGAGAGACAGAGGAGGGGCAGAGAGAGGAGAAAGAATCCCAAGCAGGCTCTGCACCATCAGCACAGAACCCTATGCAGGGCTCAATCTCACAAACCATCAGATCATGACCTGAACTAAAATCAAGAGTCAGATATTTAACCTACTGAGCCACCCACATGCCCTGGGGCATGTGCTTTTCTGATTAATAGCAAAATGATGGAAGAGTTGTAGAAGACTTGAACATGAAAGATAAAAGAGTGATGAAAGGTTATCAACCCAGGAGTAAATGTGAGACACTCAAGTATGACTTTTCATATCTTCCTAGTCCCCATAATACTATATACCAGTCATAAATCATGAACCATGTTCAAGCTCTATGCTAAGTACATGTCCTTTATTATATCATTTCATTGTCATATCAACCCTCTAAAGCAAGAAGTGTTTATCCCCATTTTACAGATGAGAAAACAGAAGTAGAAAGTTTTAAAAACTTGTACAAGGTCACCACTTAAGAAGTAAAGCTGGAATTCTAACCCTTCACCAAAGATAGTGATTTCAAGTTATCTTCCCCCCCCCCATTTCCTTCTTCCTCTTTCATTTTCAATATCCTCTTTCTACCACATACATCAACAAATCTCTTTTAAAGATTATTTTACCCATCCTCTGCTTCTACTTCCTTGGGGAGCCATATAAATAAAGCTAAGAGAATATGAGTTGAGGTAAACATCATTTATTGTATATATTAACCTACTGTGCTTTTGACTATTGCCATTTATGAGAAGGTTCATAAATCAGAGAAATCTTACATTTTCTAAAATATCCTCTTTTGTAAATAAAAAATAGCATCTTGCCTACATTTCCAAGTTCAAACAAATTTGAAAGCATCATTCCCATGGTACTATCAAAACAATATTATCCAGATTTCCAAAAGAATAATTTCTTTTGAGATTATATATGTGTAGACTCAATGCTAAACTTTTACTGTTTATCATAGAACACTTCACCATTTTCTCTTTTTGAAATCTAAGTAGATAATAACATTACATAGTATTTATAAATATAGTTCCAGGTACTATGGTAAATAATTATGAAAAAAACCTTAAAGTGTAGGTACTATTATTATCTCTGTGAAGCAGCTGAAGGACAAAAAGTTAAGAAATATTTTCAACTAATCAACTAGAATGCTAAGCTTGAGATCCAAACCCAGATCTTTCTCATTCCCACAAAAATGTATTTCAATTTGTGCACACACCTTATCTATCCTAGTGATAGGAGTAAAAGCATTATTTGAACTCTTTAGGATACACCACTAGTACTTTTTGGTTTTAGAAACTATTTAAATTTAACTCTTTTTATCAAGTAAACTTAAATGATTTTGAGTTAACTGAAATATTTGTGTGCTACATACTTCAATTCAGGTAGGTATTTTTTTTTTTTAATTTCCCTCTTGACTCCCACCATTATCTTATAAACAATGTCCCTTCCTTCTTTCTATTCTTCTGTATCTTGGTTTTCAAATCAGTTGCTGGATTACCATTAAGCTCTTAAATTATATAGCCTCTCCCAGATCTCTAATAGAGCTGTATCATTTAATAGGCTATGTAAACATCTACTGTAATAAATATTAGAAAGTTTTCAGGAAAAAAGAAGATTGGTAAATGATTTTATATTATCTTCTTTTGTTTAGTTTAACATGAATTAAAGCATGATATTAGCATGATTGACTTTTACAAACTACTGACTTTTTCAAAGTATTACACTTATAAAGAGTTCTTGGAGATTCATGCCTAAAGTCATGCATGCTTAAATTAAAGTACTATATTTTGGTCTCTTTGAGTGTTTATAACAATATTTCTAATGTATAAGTTGAAAAGTGACAATAGTCTATATTTCAACATGCCAAATAAGGCACTAAAACAGCAAAGCATTTTCAGCTTGTGAGAAAAGTATTAATTACATTATCCATTTATGGAACAGCATTGCTCAGATAGAAACAGAAGAATTAGAGTTGAACCCATTAACCATGCATGTAAACTTTATTCTCTAATCCAATAAGCTCATGACATTTATCAGTAGCAAAACAAGGGATAAAAGCATCTAGCTGCTTAATTCTAAACCAGGTTTTTGTTAACCATATTGAAAATGTATTTAATTTTTCAACAAATACATCTTTCTCTCCACTCAATGAAAGCATTTATTAGATATTAATTTTATACTTCTAACAAGAATTATGGAACTTGATACCACAAGGGCTCTGAAAGATTAAGTCAAATCTCTACATACCATGAATATGTTTTTTTGTAAATAAAAGGATATAATTAAAATAAATGGACTCCAAAGTGTTGACTGAAGTGATGACTGTGTCTCACCAACTTCAAAAGGAAATGAATGAGCATAGGTTCCACTGATCATCTGTATACAATTAGGAAATTTAAACCATTAGAATTAGAGTACCCAATGAAAACACTGGGATCTTGACAACAAAATACAATGTCTGATGTCTAGCTATTAAAGCCTTAATATTTCTTTTTTGTGTGTTTTCTTTTTTGGTTTTATTGAGATATAGTTGGCATATAACACTGTATTAGTTTAAAGTTACAACATAATGAGTAAGTTTATTTAGCATCCATCACCTCACATAGTTACAATTTTTTTCCTTGTAATAAGGATTTTTAAGATCTTTCAGCAACTTTGAAGTACACAATATTGTTAATTATAGTCACCATCCCATATATTACATGCCCAGAACGTTTTATTTTATAACTGGAAATTTTTACCTCTTGACCACCTTCACCCATTTTTCCCACCCACCATTCTCCACCTTTGGCAACCATCAAATCTATTCTGCTTCTAGCAACCCCATTTTTTTTAGATTCCACACATAAGTGAGATCATACAGTATTTCCCTGTCTGGCTTATTTCACTTGGCATAATGCCTTCATTTCTGACAAAATAATATTCAAGCATGTGTATTCTATTTATCTATTCATCTTAGGATGGACACTTAGGATGTTGCTATGTGTTTGAAGACTTAACTTTTCTATGAGTAGTTCCTATTATAGCTAGTGAGATTTTTAAATTAAGAACAGTTGATTTTATAGACATATACCATTAAAATTTTTTAATGTTTATTTTTGAGAGAGAGAGAGAGCGCATGAGCAAAGGAGGGGCAGAGAGAGGGGGAGACACAGAATCTGAAGCAGGCTCCAGGCTCTGAGCTGTCAGCACAGAGCCCAACATGGGACTCAAACCCAAGAACCACAAGATCATGACCAGAGCTGAAGTCAGATGCTTCACTGACTGAGCCACCCAGGTGCCCCTAGACACATATTATTAACACAGTGAACCATAATACCTTCTTTGTTTCATTTATTATATGTTAAAATTGGAGATCAGATGAGAAAGAGCAGGATCTTACTCTTTATATTAAATTGATATGGGCTATCTTCTCTTGAAAAGAATTTAGCAGTAATAGGAAAACTTCAAAGATTGATTTCAAATAATAAAAGAAATTTTCCAATATGGATCATTTATGGGTAATTTGATGATGAAATTACCCACAGAAAAACAAATCACATCATAGAAGGTGTTATATTGCTTTCCCATTTCCTCAAAGTAGAAATTTTCACCAAATATTTTATTAGTTTGTTTTTCTTTTTTTAATTACAAAGTTAAAATATTTGAAAAATATAAATGTATTTTCTAAAAAATAAAAGCATTAATGGACTGTGGAACAATATTACCAAGGCTTCAGAAGAAAGGATAGAATAGTCACTTGTGTTTTATTCTACTCGTGTCTTTTAAATGACTTTCAAGAGATGTTTACTGGAGAGCCTACAGCTACTCTCCAGCTCTAAGCTAAAGGTTACAAACATCCTCCTTTTGGGTGATGTTTGATAGCTGAATAAAATGGAAAAGAATATTCAGTGCCTATTATTTCCACAAATCCATGATTATAGGGAAAGTATCCTCAAGGAAGAGGATTCAAAATCCTAAGTTTAGGGCATAACTTTAGTGATTCCAATGTAATAGACAAAGTAAATATCTCTGGTAGATAATACTCATAATATTATTTAACTGTTGTCAAAAATGAATATGAAGTGTGTGTGTGTGTGTGTGTTCATTCATTTTTTACAAATGGTACTATGAGAAGCCATAGTAACATTGTGTCAACAAAATAATTTGCTTATCTATTTATTTGACTTGCATTGATGATCACAACATTCATAACTCTGAGATTAGCCACTGAGGGGATATTTGGAACCTTAGATCCCTGTTCTTTTATGCATACAGTTAACCCAGCTCCACTCCTGTGTGCCTTACCCTATGCCATGGACTAGAAGATAAATTTAGAACTAGGACTATATAACAGTGTCTTGGGGACCTGGTGTCAAAAAAGATATGTCATAGGTTGCTATATTTAGCAATAACTATGACTACTAATAAAAACTCAAATTAATAAATGATTTGCTTGCTCTTTATATAAATTAGTACATATCACAGTTATTGCTTTGATACCATCATTTTTTCTCAGTTGAATATTTTGTGATTTCTTGAATGAGAGACAAAGGGGTATCCAATTCCATTTAATTCTCAGGGAATTCATGAGAGTGAACTCCACATATGAATAATTTTAATATATATGTCACTGTGAAAGAAAGATTGGTAACTGCTGCTGTATATATCCTTCTACTTGTGCATGAGCAAGATGAGGACTCATGTTCATGGAGAAAAGTGCCCAAAGATACTGAAATTTAAACCCTGGTGAATAAAAGTCTTTATTCAGTGGAGCCAATTATATATTCACAGACTATTCTCTCCCACCTCCTTTTTTTTCCTTTCGAGTGGAATATAAATTCTGCATCAGTTTTTCCTGTACATAAAATGCTGTATGAATATCTACCAGTAATTAATAACCTTTCATCCAAGTAGGTAATATATGAGAGTGAATTTATTGTTTATGAGTTTATCGATATCATTTAAAAACTATATGCAAGGATATAAAGGCAATGCTGAAGTGTAAAATTTTTAATGCGGGCTCATAGCTTACAAAATGATTTCTTTTAATAGTTTTTTTCATTTAACAGTTCTTCATTTGAAAATGTTCCCTTTCAACTGCAGGTTTTGTGGTTTGGTGCAGTGAAGGAGAAATTTATTCCTTTGAGACATTTATTCTTTTAATAGTTATTCATTTGAAAAAATTTCATCGGGTAGTTATATATTTTACAATTTACAGGAGATTCACTCTTGATAGTTTTTTTTTTTAATGTTTATTTATTTAAATAGGTTCTCAGTCTATGGAACTGTTGCCATATTTCCTTAAATTGGAGCTTCCTGTGGGTTCTGGTAAAGCAGTAATAAGACAACCTGTTTACTTTCTAGGAGCTCTTCAAGCCTTGAGACCACAGGAGAGTCACATCATTAGAAAGGAGAGAATTTTTAGAATGAAATTTAACCATTAGTAGATGTCCTTAACTATAGTGTTAATTACGATCTCAATCTTACTACCACAGAACGTTTACAATAGGATTAGTTTGGTACTGCATTGTATGGCCATGAAAAATATATATAAAACTCTCCCACATAGATTTGAAAGCAGGGTATCTGTCACAGACATTTTGTTTTAATTAATATGGAATATGACCATTCTAACTTCAAATTTTAATTGTTTGTTTTGGGATTTTTCAGAACATGAGTAGTGTCAAAATATATTCTTACAAGGACTCTCAAATTAAACATCTATTTATTGTCCTCACTCTGGCCTATTTTTAATCCACAGTTCCAAAGACAGCACCCACCAATGTAAGTGGAAGAAGTGGAAGAAGGCATGAGTTAGTCATAGCCTGGGAGGTAAGAAAGTCTGTACTCAGATATCAAAACTTGTTGATTCCTTAGAAAACAAGGCTACATATATGTTCTGTACTTGGTACAGAGAAACTGAAGAATTTTGGTTTGAATGAGGTTAAGAAACACTTTGATCATATATTTCTCAGATGAATCTTGCCAACGTGAACCTGTCTCATTTCATATCCAGCCCCAGTTGACTTTTCTCCAAAACTAAAGAAGTATGTCTTCCTGTCATATAGCTATCTCAGAATAAAGTTTGGATAATTAAAACACATCCTTCCATAAAGTACTTCAGATGTTTGTTTGGCTTAGTTTGACATTTAACTATTTCACAAATAGTACACTTACTAAAACCATTGGGGAAGAAGAAAATGACTGCCACTGAATTTGTGGAACAGTGCCTCGGCTAGTAAGGATAATAACCCTATTAATAAGGATAATAATTTTTCTTCATTTTAAAAATTATGAAACTGAGGCACAGTACTTTTCCTGATAAGTAGTGAAATTAGGACTTTGATTTTGTTCTCTTGTCTCCCTCACTATATGATCTCTGAATTTTCTTCTATAAAGGAAGCAGGGAAGAGGGGGTGTGAGAGATACATTTATTTCCTGTGAAGCTACTATCCTTTTATTGATGCTAGATTACCTCATTATCAAACATAACTATATAGGTCACAGAACTGTTCTTTAGAATATGAAAATGTAAAGTAAATGGAAATGTCTACTGGAACAAACTGGACAAATACCTGATAGTCTCTAAAAGCAATGATAAAATGTACAGAAAAACATTTCCCACAAAGTAATCTCCATGAGCATATCCTCTGTCTTGTTATCCTGTCCATCCCCTTCTTCCTCAGTAAAAATTTATTTCTTATTTTAGATTTCTGCACAGGAATTAACTTCCCAATACCTGAACTTCACTGAGATCAAATCTCTTTAAGTAGAATTCTCATCCTTATGAGCTTTGTGTCTCAGACCCAGCTGCGAAAAGAAGCATACCAAAGACTGGGGGTGACTTATACATGCCAGAAATTTATTTCTCACAGTTCTGGAGCCTGGAAATTTAGGATCAAGTCACCAACAGATTTCAGTCTAGTGAGAGCCTGCTGTCTGGTTAATAGATGGCCACTTTCTCACTTTACCCTCACATAACAGAGGAGCTAAAGAACTCCCTGGAGTTTCCTTTATAAAGCACTATTCCCCTACATATGTCTCTGCCCTCATAACTTGATAACCTACCAAAAGCCCCTACCTCTTAATACCATCGCATTGGGGATTAGGATTTCATCATATGAATTTTGGGGAGATATAAACATTTAGTATTTTGATATAATAGGCTTTGTCTCTTTTCCTTTACTCTATACACTTTTCCCTTAAATCAAAACTCAAAAGAAAAAAATGTTGTCAAGTATTTATTGGGTATCTACTATGTATCAAGCATTAGGTAGGCAGTGTAGTAACTGCTCCTTTGACTAACTAGTCAACCACAATTACTCCTTTCTATAGTGTACAGTTTATGTCCGTTTTATATGTAAGCATATAGTAAGAGTTATTTGAACAAATACTATTTTGTAATGTCTTCACATTAATAAGCCCAAAAACAAATGAAAAAGAAAACACTATAAAAAAAAAAAAAAAACTTCTTACAGGGGCGCCTGGGTGGCTCAGTCAGTTAAGCGTCCGACTTCGGCTCAGGTCATGATCTCACTGCTTGTGAGTTCGAGCCCCACATTGGGCTCTGTGCCAACAGCTCAGGGCCTGGAGCCTGCTTTGGATTCTGCGTCTCCCTCGCTCTCTGCCCCTGCCCTGCTCACACTCTGTCTCTCTCTGTCTCTCAAAAATAAACATTAAGAATTAAAAAAAAAAAACTTCTTATGTTAACATCTCCTATCTTTTCTGTGCAATGGGCTCTGCAGAGCATTACCAACAACCAGATTTTTCAGACTACCAGACCATATGACAATTTTCCCCAACATGTTGCATTCTAGTATGGAACGTTAATTTCATATACATGACAAACTGGTTTAAATTTGTTTCACTTCAAGAGTTTTCAGTATCCTTGATACTCCTCTTAAATATCAACTGATATTATTTAAGTTTTTATCTTTTGCTTTTAACCCCTTTTAAGTTTCCAAAGACTGTCAAGTGATTGTGCTATATATTGGCTTCCAGGGGAGCATTAGAGATTTGAAAGTCTTCTTTTCTCTGGTTATCCATAATTTGAAAAAAAAAAATGAAGTTTGGTAGAAATGGCTTTTTGAGTCAATTATTTTACTGATAATTAACTGAACTTTTCTTCTTTAGCCAGTATCTGAAGAGTTTCAGAATGGGGAAGGCTTTGGCTATATTGTAGCTTTCAGGCCCAATGGAACACGTGGCTGGAAGGAAAAAATGGTGACATCCTCTGAAGCTTCAAAATTCATTTATCGGGATGAAAGTGTTCCTCCTCTTACTCCCTTTGAAGTGAAGGTTGGAGTTTATAACAATAAAGGAGATGGACCTTTCAGTCAGATTGTGGTTATCTGTTCAGCTGAAGGAGGTCAGTTTCTTTATTCTTATAATTTACATGCAACATTTTATTAATGCATGTTATATGCATGAAACATTTTTGTACGTATATTAGAAAGTACAGTCACACAAAAAGAGAAAATAAAACTTACCCATAGTTTCATTACACTTTTTAGATGTATTTTTTTCAAAAATTTTCCAAGTAATTTTTATTTGAAAAATTGAGCAGTCTATATGTGTTGCTTTATGTCCTTCACTACCTAACAATATATGGGAAATATTTTTCCATGATAATAATGATATTAATAATGCCTATAGCGTATTCTGTTCTCTGGATGGACATTTAACCAGTCACCTTTGGTTTTTTTATCTAGATAATTTTATATTTTAACCCACTAAATTTAAATGTATGTGAACTAAATTTAAATAAATACTTCATTTACATGACCAATAAATATTTATTATTAACCTCATAAACAAAATATCATACTGATAAAGAAGTACCAGACAAGGACTTCATTGGAAATTCTTCACATGATATGATGAAATCCTGATGATAATCTTGTCTAACAGACATTATTATCCCTATTGTAGAGAAAGAAATTGATGTTGAAAAGTTAAGGAACTTGCTAGAGGTTACATACTTTGTAATTGAGAATTAAACCGAAGTCTGTCTAATCATTAAATCCTTGATGTTTCTCTAACATGTTGTTTTCATATACATAAACACATTTAATTCTCAAGATAAAACTACTATGTAGGCAGGACTAATTAAGCAGGATACCCATTTTACAAATGAGTAAACTGTAAAACCGTGACATACTTATGGTTACAGTCAATAGGTGGTGGTGCTCAGGTGTGAACTCACCTTCCTACCTCAAAATCCAGGGTTAAGTTTTAATACAAAAATGCACTTTTCTGAAAAAGAAAGAATGATAGATCTAACCCCCTTAGGTGAGTTTTCTCTTAGTTTTTTTCTTCTATTCAAGTGCCAAATTTCAATATGCCTTACTAGCAAAAACAATGCCTCACATTCCCTAAACGTGACAAATTATTGAAAAAATGTTCCACCAAAACTAGCACTCTTTCACCTTCTAACAAACATTATCAATATAAACTGACCATTTTACTTTCTTTGTACCCATTCCTGTAACTTATTTAAATAGCTCAAAAGAATTATCTTTTTGTACTATGAGCTACAAGACAGGGGATGGGGTGATAAATACAGTCATTTGAATATTAAAGCACAAGGATAGTGTCTGATTTATGTAACATGTAGTTTTCAATACAGGGTGCCCTGAGTTTTTTTTTTTTTTTTAAATATAGAGTCAAATTCTGAAGCAGAAACAAAAAGCTTATCCTAGTATAACAATAACCAGGAAGGTGAAGAATCAAATAATAACAAGGAATCATAGGTCTTCCAATGAGATACTCATGCCTTAGCATCTCAAGTTTCACATGTGTTCCAGATACAGATGATTTACCATAGTACTTATATTACTTAATTTAACTCTTACAACCAAATATGAGGTAGGAATCTCAAGCTTCAATCTACTTTTCAGGAAGCTGAGGCTCAGGTAAAGTAACACTCTCAAATTCACTTCAGTAGGTGAGAGCATTGTAAGTAACTACAGTAAGTGACAGAGCTGAGATTTGAACCCATATCTATCTGACTCCAAAGTTCATGCTTTTAACCACTATCCTATACTGTGTCATCATGGATTTCTATAATAATAATATTTTGTTTTTCATCATATATAATGATGTTTTGCATTATTTGTTACTGTAAAACTCTATTTTGAAGTACCTGTTTTATTCAAGAAATGCATTTTCTTATTGCTTTAAAATTTCTTCCACCTAATTATCAAGCACATAACCTCACAGGTCACATGAGATAAATTGGAGAGGTTTGTGAACATGCTTTGTGTAGTAACACCAGTGCTGACTTTAAGAAATCAAGATTTGTACATTCTTCTTCAACCTTTGCTTTGAAATTAAATTATAGTAACCACCATGGGTTGTTTATACTGTGTTTCCTTAAACTTGAAATAGCTTGCCTTTGGAGATTACCCTTTCAAGCTAGATAGGAAATATGCATATCTTCTTTCAAAGGCACTGAGGTTGCTGTTATAATAGATTTCATAGTAACATTTCATTTATTTTGGTAGACTGAAATATGAATGATACCAGGAAATTTAAATCTAGGTAGTCAGCCTTTGTTCTGATAACAAAATTAAAACATATATTTGGCATTTACTCACTAATCATATTTACTAATTTGGAACTTTTATGTAAGTATTAGTAAAGTGTTAGCATCATTAAATTGTGTCAACTAGGAAAGGCAGGACAATGGAAAGGAAGAGCATTTTCCTGGAATTGGAGACTCAGGGTTAACCTGCTCACACTAACTGTAAAATATTGCAGTCTATCCACCTCTCTGAGACTTATCCTCCTCTACTTTAATGTTTATTTATTTTTGAGAGAGACAGAGACAGAGTGTGAGCAGGGGAGAGGCAGAGAGAAAGGGAGACAGAATCCAGAGCAAGCTCCAGGCTCTGAGCGAGCTGTCAGCACAGAGCCTGACACGGGGCTCAAACCCACAAGCCACAAGATCATGACCTGAGCCAAAGTTGGATGCCTAACCAACTGAGCCACCCAGGTGCCCCAATCCTCCTCCACTTTAAAAATGAATCCGGAATTAGAACATCTCTAGAAGCCATTACAAATCTGAATCAGAAAGCTTGTCAATTTATTCTGTATTTTTAAATACTCTAAATTCTAATTTTCCTAGAATAGGGAAATTACTTTAAAAGAAGGGAATACTTTGAATATTAAACTATTTTTTAAAAGAGTCAAGGACTGTAATGAACTGGTAAAATAATATATTGTACTCATTCCAGCGCAGGTTCCCCTTCTCTACATCTGCAGATATTCATAAAGATTCAAAGTGTGCCTTTGTTTTTTTTTAATATTCAAAATGTGGACTGTTTATTAATGGTAAGTTTCATCCTCAACATATATCATGCAAAATGTGCCTTTGTCATGATACTCTTGCCCAAAGTCCAACTGATCTGAGACTGTAGTTCTCCAAAAGACAGATTCTGTCTCTGTTCTTCCATTAACCTAGTTCACTTCCTGATCACCTTAAAAGCCCTCCATATTCTTAGATAAAGTAAAGAACAAGGAGTAGGACTGACATTCTATCTTTGTTCATCAGCATAGTTCTTCCTCTTCATATCAAGATAAATAGCTACATTACTGGAGTACCATAGAGAAGACAGCTTTTCACAGCTGACAGCAAGTCAGGAAGAACACATATGCCAGATGCTATGTCAAATGTAGCTACCAGCATTCATGTTGTTTGGAAGAAGCAAGGACCTCAAGACAAACCTTACAATACTTGTCCCAACCCATTTTCCTGTGGTCCATCGATGATGGATGATATTCACAACCAGAGCACACTTCTATAAGTGGTTATATGAATTCCTCATACCTTCCATCTTTTTCCTCTCAAGACAGTAAATTGGAATGAGAGTGAAAATTACATTATTATAGGGAAAATTTTGAATGTGATCATTTAGTAAAAGAACTCATCACTTGTAAGTATTGAAACTTGATAAATCACTTGTGAAATGACCTTTACTCTTGCGACTCTGACGTGGACTGTGGCCCTAGAATACTGCCAAAAAAGCTCCAAATAGTTCTTCTGCTAAACTTCTTGAGCCTTTGAAACCTTTAAAATTTTATAACAGAAGTAACCCTAAATGACTCTAGATAACCCTGGAAGGAGAGATATTTCCCTTTTAAGACTCCCATGTCTTGCACCTTGCACATGTACCAATTATCTATACCATTTAAACCAAGCAAGAATTATGTGCATTGTAATCTTGATTTGACTTCAAATCTCTACGGTATACTATAACCCTCTACAATACCCTCATTCTGGAAACAATTCTATTTTTTTAAATAAAAGCGAAGTTGCAACATATGGGGTTTATAATGCATGGTAGAAATGAAAAAGAGTGATTTTTCTCCATAGGAGAAATCCAACTGGCTTTCACTTCCATATATCTAGAAATACTTATTAGTCGAACTTACATTCATCTTCCACTTAGTCCTTGTTATTATACTTTGAAAGGAAAAGAACCTGAGCATTCAATTACATCTAATAGAGGGAAATTCATTATAGATTAATTATAGTATAAAATATTTGTTTATTTGTGATATATTTTAGCCTTTTCTAGTTTATTTGGCTTTTGCCTTGTATGTAAAAAGTGTGCTGCTTTTATTTTTATTAAAACCAAAGATCCTCTTCTCATTTGCAGAAAATGATATGCAATTATCTTATTGCAAGTGGAGCTACCACAGCTCAAATTAAAACCCAACATTCATGGGGCGCCTGGGTGGCGCAGTCGGTTAAGCGTCCGACTTCAACCAGGTCACGATCTCGCGGTCCGTGAGTTCGAGCCCCGCGTCAGGCTCTGGGCTGATGGCTCGGAGCCTGGAGCCTGTTTCTGATTCTGTGTCTCCCTCTCTCTCTGCCCCTCCCCCGTTCATGCTCTGTCTCTCTCTGTCCCAAAAATAAATAAAAAAAAACGTTGAGAAAAAAAAAAAAAAGGAAAAAAAAAAAAAAATTTAAAAAAAACCCAACATTCATGAGGTGTTATCCTCCAGATCAGTTCCTTGCTGAAACTGAACTCAGTAGGATTTATGTGAACTTGAAAATTAATAAATTGGCATATTAGTTGTAAAATACAAGGAATAATTTCATGTCTTTGCCAGATGATCCATTTGGATTATTGCCTGTAAAAGTTCAACTACAGCTGTCTTCACTGAATTTTTAAATAATGAAACCATAACCCTTCTCCCAAGGAGTTTATTAAACTCTCCTTTGATTAATGCTGTTGCTCACCCCTCCTGGGAAGTCAGATGTATAATCAATATTACAAACACATCCCCCATATTAGTTGGAGAACTCCAGCTGTTAAGTCACTTAATAAATATGTATTATCTAAATTCATGAACATGGTAATGCTGTTCACAATGTTTAATCTGACAGAAATTGAAATCTCTCAGTCAGCTTGTTCACTTTATATCCCAAGACTGGAGTGAGTTAGCCATGGCCTAATTAATATCACCATAAGTGAAAGAAAAAAATCTTTTTACGTTTCTGAATCTATTAGACATAACTAGTACAGTCTCTGAAATAAGTCACTGAATTACCTGAGTCTAATCGTAGTGAGAGTGGCAGGAAACTTCCTATTATTTACAGATCAGGAGAGTTTTAGAAATGCACAGGATCTATGACAAGCGGTGCAGCTGGCGTTCAACTTTATCAAAAGCTCTATGAAACGGAAATAAAAGGAGCCGATCATAAGCCTGTAGTGGAGTTAAATAAAATATGACAGGGATTTACGTGCCTTCTGGCAAGACTAAAGTAGAGAGCCCAAGTGGAGATCCCAACATCAATATTGAGAAAAGTTAGTAGGTGTGGTGGAGCAAGGAGAAAAGAGAGCGATAGCACAGGGAAAAACATTAGGTGTGTAAACACAGATATGTTCACGGAAGCAGAACAGCATGGTAGTTAGGATTGCCCTGCTCAAATCCTCTCTACATTCTAACAGCTGTGTGACCTTGGGCAAGTTGCTTACCTCTCTGGCCCTCAATTTTGTATCTGCAAAAATAATGATAGTTATAGAAAGGTTGCTGAAAGGATCAATTAGTTCATGTAAGGAATTTTGAGTAAGACTATGAAATCCTCAATAAATGGCAATTATTATTATCTTTGGTTGTTCCCCTCATCTATTTGCTATTGTTGTTGTTTGTTATTCCATCTGTTCTTCTGTCAGTTATTTGGAAGTAATTGAACAGCAAGAAAATGAACTATCTGTGTTTCCTCTAAAATCTCTTCTGTGCCTCAGAACTGACTCTAAGAAATAGAGAATGAGCCTATTGCTGCCTGGTGCCAATTTAAAAGCAACACAGGGGCGCCTAGGTGGCGCAGTCGGTTAAGCGTCCGACTTCAGCCAGGTCACGATCTCGCGGTCCGTGAGTTCAAGCCCCGCGTCGGGCTCTGGGCTGATGGCTCAGAGCCTGGAGCCTGTTTCCGATTCTGTGTCTCCCTCTCTCTCTGTCCCTCCCGCGTTCATGCTCTGTCTCTCTCTGTCCCAAAAATAAATAAAAAACGTTGAAAAAAAATTAAAAAATAAATAAATAAATAAATAAATAAATAAATAAATAAAAGCAACACAGAAAAGATTACTTGAGACCTGAGTTCTAGCTGGAGTTGTTTCAGAGCTAGAAGCAGAGTTTGGATAAATCAACCTGTGTATAGGTCACATTTTCATCTGCAAAATGAGAACATGGATCTAATACATATGTCCATAACTCAAAAGCCTATAGAGATCAGGTAAGAGATATAAATCAGTGAAGTAGTCTCAGTGTGACATAATAGGTAGTGGTAGGGACTCTGGGCAACCTGAAAAGACTATGCCCTGACTAATGGGACAAACTGCTAATTCTCTCATCTATCAACATCCATGAATTCAGGCTTAGTATTGCCACTTTTTTTTTCCAAAATAAGCTAGAAATTCTTATTTTTATATGAAATGTTGAAATAAATTAATATATTATTGGGACATACAGAATATGACTAAAGACTCATTGACCATCCATTTATGACTTTTGATCCAAGTGACTGTCTAAAATTCTTTCTAGGTACTTTCCATTGTTCAGTTACAATGGGATACCCAAATAGAACAGTTAGTTCCTATCCAAACCACATTCTGTGATAGTTACTCTTGCTTACAGAAAAACCTTTCAATCCATGTGAAAATGTTCACCCAGCTGTGACAATACTACTGAAACTGCTGGAAATAAACTGACTGAGGTCAGTTTTTTTACATGCTTAAATTTCAAATTTAGGTCGGCATAGGTTTACTTCTGATACTATTTACTATTTTAATTTGTTTCCAAATAAAAAATGACTCTTCAGTTTTTGTTTGACTCATTTACCTTCATTCAATTAGATGCAGCTATAATATTTAGCCCCCAAGAATGCATCTATGAAATGTCAGCTTGGGTCTGATTCTGAGTTAAAGTCCTCAGAGCTTTTAAATAGAAATTGGGGTGCTTGTTTGAGAAATAGGTTCTTGATATTTTTCTTGTTTTTTAAACTTTACTTTTTAAAACTTTCTTATCTCCATTTGAGAAGTTCTTAAGCTTGTGCAGTACTACAGAAAGCTGAGAGAGAAATTATTTTTTTCTCTGGAGGTAGAGGTAGAAAGGCTTCCACCCAACCACATATTTTGTTCTTCTGAAATTATTTATCTCTGTGCAAACTTTTCTGACAAAGATATAATTGCTTCAATAATAAAAAAAGCTGAAAGAAGGCCTGTGACACACAAATCTCTGCAATACATTCATTTAAAAGAGAAGCAAAACTGCTTGCTAGTAACAAGCGATACCCAAAAGGTGGCTGTCTGTCAAACACATGGTACCTTAAATCTGGAGATTGGGTTGCACACACCATAAGAACATCAGCATTTCCTTTTATTTACTTGTAAAATCAAGAATTTTGACCCCTATTAAATAATAATGAAAAAAATCTTCATTTCTGGAAAATCTTCATTTTCTGGAGAAAAAGTTTCTCCAGATAGATGTGTGACTACCTTCCATCAAAACAAGAAAGATCTCAGTAAAATAGTTATAATTCCTTTAATATCTCTAATAATGATTTTTAAATATCTTATTTAGAATTTTGTCATATTTGGTTCCCCGATTCTAAAAGGAAAAGGTCGGGGGGAGAAAGAGAAAAGAAACTTCAATAGATTAAATTCTTACCAGTTACATTTTTAGTATTTAAGTCTCTAAAATTTTTATACAGCAAGGGTTCTTTAAATCACCTTTGTACAGAACTGTTTGAACTAATATATGGCCTTTATTCTGCCATTTCATTTAACATGTGTTTGTGACATAGTATTTATGATTCAGCAATGTCAAAGCTGAAAATATTTTGTTACTCACATACAGTGCAACCTCAAGTAAAGTGTACCTCTTGATGGATGCCAATCAGACACGGTGTATTTGGGAAAAAAATAGTGAGAAAGGTCACTAAGCATAGGAATGGATGAAAACATACTTTTGAGCAGTAGGACTGAGACCTTCAGGGCCTTTCTTTTTCAGTCCATACCTATCTTAAAAGTCAACGCATGCCTTTTGAATATCATGATTCATATCATATTATATATACAATCATGGAAATGTAGTTTTGTGGTTGGAACAACAACAACAACAACAACAACAACAAAACATGAAATTTTGACTCTATTTGTGCCTACGGGGGTAAAAAAAAGTAAAGTAAAATAATAACAAGTGATATTTTGTGAGTGAATGTTTTAAGGGCCAAGCATTGTGCTAAATATTTTGTATGTATTATTCCACCTAAAACTAACCTTAAAAACCTCTGAGATAAGTACTCTTATTATGTCCATATTACAGATGAGGGAACTGGGGCATAAAAAAAAAAGGCAACTTGCCTCAAGGTAAATAATTCTTTTGAAGGCAGAAAACAACAGCAGCAACAAAATAGCCACACCTGATTCTCTAGTCCATGCTTTTAATCATTGTGCTAGACTGGCAGACAATTTAAGTCAGACAATTTAACTTCTCCAGGAATGTCGTGGTCAATCCAAGGGTAAAGATCTTCTTTGTTTGCCTTGCTAGATTTGTCATTTGTCTTGGTAAAGACATGAGACTTGACCCAAGTAGAAAAATCCAAAAAGACCATCTTTTTATCTTTTGTTTTTCACAACTACCACAACACTTCATTTCAAAAAAAGGTAGAAGGAAGTAACACCTGACAGATTCAGGTGCAATGCTTTGATAGACATAACTTGTTACCATCAGAGTTTATTATTTCCATTTTCCTTTGTACAGAACCCAGTGCTGCTCCCACAGATGTCAAGGCTACAAGTGTGTCTGTGTCAGAGATTCTTGTTGCATGGAAACATATTAAAGAAAGTCTAGGAAGACCACAGGGATTTGAGGTATGAACAGAATTATTGAAAATAAGCCTTGTTATTTTTGCTGCCACTGCAATCTCCAAAAGAAATAGTTTGGTGACACTTCAACAGAATTATATTCTTTTGAAATTTTGTTCTGTTGCAAAGAAAGTAAGAAATATGCAATTTTACTGACATGTTGTTCATGAGCTGGCTTATTTTTTAGCACAGTATTTTCCATTGTACCATGTAAAGAATTTTTTAAAGAGATGAGAATAAACCATTATATAAAAATCAGGAGTTACAGATGGATATTTACTGATATCTGATTTATTGGTAGTTAAAAATGTTTTTGTGGATAAAAATGTTTTTGTGTATTTTCTTCCAATAAATTAATGTATAAAACAAGTTTTCCTATTATACTGTCTTGGCAGATCTTACCTCCTATACTGACTTCTCAAAATTTGCTTGGACTTCGTGGTATACATATTCATTCAAATGACTTTTTGCCCTTAGTTTTTTTCTATTTTCAAACACAATTATGCAGACCTTTTAATGGTGAACATTTCATAACATTTCAATGACTTCAATGAAATTTTAGCCTCCACATGAACTAGAGGATTGTAGGCAGTCTATGAACTTGAGTATTCTTCAAAAACAAGATCTCTACTTCTTGTATTGGTTTGTCAGGGGGGATAATTTCTAAAATCAGAAAAATAGTTACCATCCAGCGTCCTTTAAACTTAGATAATTATCAAGTATAAGACTTGTACTCCGACATGATTTCAGACTGAAAACACATTTTTTTAATTCTATCTGAGGTTTGAAATAATGCCTGAGAAATATTTGATTAATATACTGCGAGCATTAGATAGTGATTACTATGATAAAAAAAATTCACATAATTTTTCTTAAGAGTTACAGCAAGGACCAGTTATGAGAAACCATTATTTATGCAATATCATGGATTTGTTTCTGTAATATTGCTTTGATTTACTATTTGAAGTAATAATTCACTATGTGCCATATCATGATTGCATGTTTATTTGACTAATATCTCCTTGTCTCCCTACCCATGCTGCAAAGAACATATCTATTTACCAAAGAATCTCAGCATCTGGTAGTTCTTGGACCATGAGAGCTACAATAAATATTTGTTGAATGAATGAATATCTGTACTTTTAATACCACTGTAGAAGACATTGGGGTAGCCTGCCTTGTTACACTTCAGGGGCCAGTACACATCTCCCAGCTTCTGTGGGTTTTGTTTGCTCAATTTCCACCTTTGGAGAATTGCCTTCACTCAGGAATGCTGCTTTCCCTTAAAAATCCCCTTCCCAAAATTAGGCAACCCAAAGCCAATGATTGGCTGACACTGGTCCCTTGACTGAAGAAAAAAACAACTTTATGGTGTATTTTATGGTGCAGTGTCTTTGCTGTGTGCATCAGGACAAGGCTGGATTACCTGAGGCCACACTCTTGCTCAACTCCCTCTCCTTCCTTATCCTTCTATCCTCCCTTCTTTACAGATTTACCTGAAAGCACTATCAAAATAAATCACATACACTTGTATCTATGTCTCGACCTCTGCTTCTAGGGAGTCCAGCCTAAAACAACTACATAAGTACAGACTAACCTAAACCTCTGAATCAAAACATTTGATGTGCATACTTTTAGAAGGCCACAAAGTATATCCTGGTGAACAGAAAAGTGAGGGATCCATGCTCTCACATCTCCAAGTGGTGCTCCTCTCACACAGCCAGCCACTTTCATTTTTTTTTCCTGCATGACAGTCATATTCTCACTGCAACTCACTTATAATAATAGCTCTTTTGGAGGTCCTGCAAATATCACATAAGATTTATATCTGTGAATAATTATTCTCTTTCTAAATATAAATCATTCATTCATTAACTCAATAAATCGTTATTGAAGACTTACTAAGTACCTACCAGAACTAGATTCTAGGGATAAAACAATGAGCAAAATGAATTCTCTGCCTTCATGAAGCTTAATATTGAAGTAAGGGAGGCAAGCAATAAACAAATTAGCAAATAAATGTGTGGCATAATTTGATATGCCACACAATTATGATAAATACTGTGTAGAAAAATAAAATTGGATATGAAGGTAGAGACTCAAAGACTATGCTATTTATAAAGATTTGAAAAGTCACCCTTTCTGGTATTGTGACATTTGAGTTGACACATGACTGAATGAGAGAGAAAGAGACAGAGAGAACAGCAAAATCAAAGTCTCTAAAGTAGTAAGTAGCATGCTGGCCTTGTTCAAAGAACAGGAAGGGAGTGATTTGAGTGAGATAGCAGTGAACAACAGAGAGGGTTGGGTTGCAAAATGGTGGAGAGAGCACCAAGAAAAAGACCAGGTTATGTAGAGTGTTGTTAACCATAGAAAGGAATCTGGATTTTATCCTATGAGGAGAAGGCATTAAAAGATTTTGAACAGAAAGAGTCAAGTCAGTATCTGACTTATATTTAAAAGCCTCCCTTAGTCTAGAGGGTGGAGAATAGACTCTAGACAAGACATCAGGGATAATAAAGGCAATTGTTCCAATCTAGGTAATAAAGAAGTTGCTTTTCACTAGAGCAGTCACAATGTAATCGATGAGAAATGGACTTTTTAAAATACATTTTATATGGATACGTGATCGGATTTGGAAATGAATGGGGTGTCAATTAAAACATAAAAGGAATCAAAGATAATTCCAGAGTTTTTTGACCGAAGAAACTCGGTGAATAAAATATAATTCACATAGATGAGGTACTCAGAAAGAAGAGTGGGTGTTAGTGCAAAAAGTTTTGGATTCTGGTTTAAATGTATTTACTTTTATGAGCCTTCTTATATCCAAAAAGTGTTGTCAAGTAAGTCTTATATTAAGAGAAAGGGTAGAAATGGAGCTATAACGCCAAGGAATCATCAATATATAAATGGTTTTTTATATATATGCTCACTGAATCACTGAATGTTGATTAAAAAGGTGTTTCAGAATTGAACCCTATGATGCCTGACCATTTGAACCTCAAGAAAGAAAGGGAGTCTGACCAAAGAAACTAAGGGAGACAGTGAAGGAATTCAGAAGCCAAGAAAATAATTTCTCTGAGAAAAAATGCTGCTGAAAAATTCAGAAAGATGAAGCCTGAAATTGCAAAATGGATATTGCATTGCAGAGATCCTAGTGACCTTGGTGAGAGGACTTTTATGGAATGCCGTGATCAAGGCTTGACTGGAGATCAAAACAAGACCACCCATGAGTAACATTCAAGAGTGTCAGAGCACATTTTTGCTAAATTTATTTCATTTAAAATGGAAAGTTATCCAAAAAACTGGAATATACTTAAGAACAGAATGTTAATGGGAATAAACAAATTCTGCAATAATCATCACAATGACTGCATTTTTAGATTCAAATAAGTTAACACAAATTCTGACAACTATTTTTATACTTAGAAACAAAATCCATAGGCACAGTAATCTTTATATCACTTTATAGTTCCTTATAAATTATGTTTAAAAATATGGCATTTCGTCCAATAAAGAAACCTACAATAAACACAAAAAGTAAAGAGAAAGAAATCCAAGCATAACACTACAGAAAACCATCAAACCACAAGAGAAGAAAGGAACAGAAAGAAATGAAAAAACCACCAAAGCAGTTAATAAAACACCAATACGTACATCCCTCTCAATAATTATTTTTTAAAAAAATTTAATGTTTATTTATTTTTGATAGAGTGTTAGAGACAGCATGAGCTGGGAAGGCTGAACTGTCAGTACAGAGCCTGAAGCATGTCTCAAATACATGAATTGTGAGATTATGACCTGAGTGGAAGTCAGACACTCAACTGACTGAGCCACCCAGGCGACCGTCTCAACAATTATTTTAAATGTGAATGGACTAAATGCTCCAATCAAAATGATTGAAAAAAAATAAGAACCATATATATGCTGCCCAGAAGAAACTCACTTCAGACCTAAGATACATGCAGACTCACTTCAGACATAAAGACACATGCAGATTGAAAGTAAAGGGCTGAAAAAATATATACAGTGCAAAGGGGAGCAAAAAGAAACATGGAGTAGCAATACTTCCATCAGACAAAATAGACTTTAAAACAAGAAACAGGGTGCCTGGGTTGTTCAGTCAGTTGAGCTCCTGACTCTTGATTTCGGCTCAGGTCATGATCTCGCAATTCCTGCATTTGAGCCCCTCATCAGGCTTTGCACTGGTGGTGTGGAGCCTGCTTGGGTTTCTCCCCCTCCCTCTCTCTCTGCCCCTCCCTTGCTCCTCTCTCTCTCTCTCTCTCTCTAAAAATATCAACTAAAAAGAAAGAAAGAAGAAAGAAAGAAGAAAGAAAGAAAGAAAGAAAGAAAGAAAGAAAGAAAGAAAAGGGCGTTACATATAGATAAAGACAACAATCCAACAAGAGGATATAACATTTGTAAATATTTATGTACCCAACACAAAGCACCTAAATACGTAAAGCAAATATTAACAGACATGAAGGAAGATGTGGACAGTAATACAATAGTAGCAGGGGACTTAACACCCCATTTACGTCAATAGATAGATCATCCAGACAGTAAATCAGTAAGAAAACAGTGGCTTTTAATGACATATTGGACCAGTTGGATCTAAAAAATATATTCAGAACATTCCATCCCAAAAGAGCAAATTGCACATTTTCAAGTACACATGAAACATTTTCTAGAACAGATTACAAAAAAAAGAAGTTTCTAGAACAAGTCATAAAAGAAATTTCAATAAATTCAAAAATATTGAAATCATATCACGGACCTTTTCTGACCATAGTGGTATCAAAGTAGAAATCAATCACAAGAAAAAATCTAGAAAGAACGTAAATATATGGAGGCTGCTACTAAACAATGAATAAGTCACCAAGAAATCAAGAGGAAATCAAAAAATACATGGATACAAATGAAAAGAAACACACACAATGGTCCAAACTCTTTGGGATGAAGCAAAAATTGTTCTAAGAAGGAAGTTTACACAATATAGGCCTGCCTCACAAAACAAGAATTTTCTCAACCTAACTTCACACACAAAAGAGCTAGAAAAAGAACAAAGCCCCAAACCAGTAGAAGAAAGAAAATAATAAAAATTAAGGAAAAAATTATCTTGTTACCAAACAAAATCAATAATAATAATAATAATAATAATATACTATTTGTAAAAGTAAAAGTATACTTCCTTTTTATAATCAGAAAATGAAAACTTTATATAATTCAGTGGCCAAATATGGCATTACGTTTCTTTTAAGTAAAATACAGTCAGCAAAGACTGTTTTCAATTTATACTATCTCATAACTGAATAATGCAAGTGGCTTTAAAAATAAATGTGATATAAATAAGTCTTATCAGAATCTCTGTCGCCCTCTCTTATCTACATTCTTTACCCCTTTAAGGAGAGCTCTACCTCTGTCCTTTACCTTATCCACCCTAGAACTTGACCCTCTCATCTCCTCAACTTTGTTCTTTTTTTTACTAAGGGATCTCACTGACTAAATATTACTAAAATATAGTAACCTCCTAAAGTTTAATATTTTATCTCACTACTACTCCCTCCTCTATTCTATCCCAACTACAATCTTAGATGAATTTATTAGTGGTAGACTTCTGAGCATGGTGACAATAAAGTATTTTTCTGTCACCACACTCATGGGATTTGTTTCAAATTTTATATACCTATCCTATCAGTTCCACAAATCATTTTCTAGCCATAATTGCACCTTTACCTGAAGTGTTTGAAAAAGTTACTAAAAAGACACTATGTGCCATTTTGAAAATGCAGAAACTGTTTTCAGCTAACCTCTGTTATTTTTCCTGAATTGAAATGTGTGAATAAGATTGAAAAGATTCTGCTCTTATTAATGTTGAATCCTAATGGGAGAAGATAAAAATAAATAAACAAGTAAAATAAACTTAGATAACAATACATATAGAAGTTTAAAGGTAGAGCACACCTAGTTCCATTAAGGAAGAGTAGGAAGTGAAGCAACTGTGCCTTAATGAAACAATGGTGTGAATAGAATTAAAAGTAGCAAATTAGTGAGGCAGATACAAGATTATGTAGAGATATCTGGATTATGGAGTTTGTATTTTCTTTCAAATGCAATGAAAAAGCACTGTGGCAATTTACAGAGAGGAATGACAATGTCTGATTTACATTTTTTTAACATCACTTTGGATACTCTTACACGAAGAATGAAAGGAGGAGAAAAGAAAGATCAGGAGTAGAAGATAGAAGGCTACCGCAATATTCAAAGTAAGAAATGGTGATGACTTAGACTAAGGTCATAGCAGTGGTGTAAGAGGGAAGTAAAAGTATTTCAGACACTAGACTGACAAGATTTGCTGATCAGATATGGCGGGAATGAAAATTATTTCTACATCACTAGTTTGGTCAAATGAGTGAATGGTGGTGCCATTTACAAAAAAAAAAAAAAGGAGAAACTGGACAAGGAGACAAAGAAGAGATTTGAAGGTGGAAAAATTAAGAGTTCTGTCTTGGCTAAATTAAACTTAACATGCTTATTAGAAATTTAGGAGGATAAATCAGATAGGAAATTGGATATATGAGTTTGGAGTCTAAGAGATTAGGGTGAAGACATTAAAGTGGCAGTCATAAATGAATGGCTAAAGAAGATATGGTGTATATATACAATGGAATATTATTTCGGTATCAAAGAGAATGAAATCCTGTCATTTGCAACAACGTGGATGGAACTAGGGTACATTTTGTTAAGTGAAATCAGTCAGTCAGAGAAACACAAATATACGATTTCACTCATATGTGGAATTTAAGATATAAAACAGATGAACATAGGGAAAGGGAAGCAAGAACAGAGAGGGAGACAAACCATAAGACACTCTTAAATACAGAGAACAAACTTAAGGCTGCTGGTGGGGTGTTGGGTAGGTTGAAGGGCTAAAGGGGCATGGGACATTAAGAACACTTGTTGGAATGAGCACTGGGTGTTCTATGTAAGTTATGAGTCACCAAATTATATCCCTGAAATAATTATTACACTATACGTTAACTAACTTGGATTTAAATTTAAAAAATAATAAATAAATAATAAAGCGGCAGTCATAGAGGAGGTATTTAAAGGCATGCTACTAGATGAAACCACCTAAAGGGAAAAAAAGTTCCAGAGGAGAGGAAAGAAAATGTTAAGAGAGGGAGTGAGAAGGGGCTAAGCTGTGTCCTGGCACACTCCACATTTAGTTTAGCTGGGAAAGAAGGAAGATGGCAGAGTAGGAGGATCCCAAGCTCACCTCACCCCATGGACACACCAAGGTAACAGCTAGATTTGTACAACTAACTCTGAAAATGACCTAAAGACTGGCAAAACAGACCTTCCTCAGCCAATCTTAAAGACCACATCTAAAAGGGATAGGAGTGGTGAAGACACAGTTGTGAACCAAAGCCCCAATGCAACTAACCACAAACAAGAGAGACATCACAAGAATGGAGAAGCAAGAGGGTCAGTCTCCACACCAAGCATTCCCAGCATTAGAGATCCACACTGAGAATATGAGCCCCCATATCATTCAGCTTTGAAAACCAGTGAGACTTAACAACTTGAGCTTTAAAAATCAGTGGCCTTAATGGCTGAACAGCTGGAGAATGATAGGAAACAAAGTCCCCACTCTTAACAAGCCAATATACTATATAACTCATACCCAGACACAGCACCGAAGCAGCAGTTTGAAAAGCACCTGGGGTATATGTGAAGGAGATTTATTGACTAATCTTAGAATATGTGCAGAAGGATCAGGGATCTACAGGAGATTTCTCTGGTAACAAAAGTGCTGTTGAATGATTTTCTCCTCCCCCAATCTAGATAGCCAGACACTTGCAAGAGCCAGTGCTAACATTTTCCATTTATCTTGTTAGCATCATATGTCCTCTCCCTTCCAAGAATCCCCAGTGGACCAACCCCACCCACACTACCCACCTTGAAAGGTATCCTTCCAAAGCAGCTCCTACTCTGGAAGATACCACTCCAAAGTGCCTCCTGCCCTGGAGTGGGAGGATGACCCCACAAAGCCCAGCATGCCAGATGTTCCTACAGCAAGACAGCTGGCTATGCAAGGTGTAAACTCTGCCCTTTGGTGCACTTACAACTTTGCAAAGAGACTAATTACAGATATCTAGGTAGACTGATGACCCCACTCACCAAGAACCTGCAGCAGCTGTATCCAAGCATCTCAACAGATTGTGGAGCAAACTCTGCCCAGTGTGCCCACAGCAGACAAAACACATCATTGCAGCTGGCTGGGCTGCAAGCAATTGCATCTCAGCCACAGCAGTTTGCACAGAAGAAACCCCTGAAACATATGATTCTGGTGACCATGTGGTATTGCATTGTATTTTGTAATACGACACTGGAGGACTTCTTCAACACAAGCCACAACCTTTAAGACCAAGACATGCAGTTTATCTAATACATAAAAACAAACACAGAGAGTTAGAGAAAATGGGTAGAAAAAAGAATATGTCTCAAATTAAAAAACACAATGAAATCATAGTAAAATAGCTAAATGAAATGAAGATAAGCAATATGCCTAATAAAGAATTCAAAGTAATGGTCATAAGGATACTCACTGGACTTCAGAAAACAGTGAAGGATATCAGTGAGAACTTCAACATATAGAAAATGTGAAAAAGAACCAGTCAGAGCTGAAGAATTCAATAACTGAAATGAAGAATACACTGGGAATCAAGAGTAGATTAGAGCATGCAGAAGAATGAATCAGTAATCTGAAAGACAGAGTAATGGAAAGTACCCAAGCTGAACAGAAAAAAAAAAAAAGAATCATAAAAAATGAGAATAGGTTAAGGGAACTCTGCAACATCATCAAACATAACATTCACATTATAGAGTTACCAGAAGGAGAAGAGAGAGAAAGGGGAAGAAAACTTATGTGAAGACATAATAGCTGAAAATGTCTGTAATCTGAGGAAAGCAAGAAGGAATCCAGTCATAGGAACCACACAGAGCTCTGAAAAAGAAGAACTCAAGGAGATCCACAAAAAGATATATAATAATTAAAATGGCAAAATAATAATTAATAACAATAATTATAATAATGATAGAATTTTTAAAGCTGCAAGGGAAAAGAAAGCAGTTACATACAAGTGAAACCTCTTAAGGCTATCAGCTGATGTTTCAGCAGAAATTTCAGGCCAGAAGGGAGTGCTGCAATACATTCAAAATTCTGAAAGGGGAAAAAAAAAAACAAAAAAAAACCCTACAATCAAGAATAATCTAGCCAGCAAGATTATCAGTCAGCAGAGGAGAAATAAACAGTTTTCCAGACAAACAAAAGTTAGAATTCATGACCACTAAATCAGCCGTATAAGAAGCGTTAAAGGGAATTTTTTAAGTTAAAAGAAAAATCCATAACTAGAAGTAAGAAAATTATGAAAGGTACAAGCAAATCTTTTATGAAAGAAAATTTTACCCGTAAAAGCAAACATATAGTAAAGATAGTAGACTAATCACTTATAAAGCCAGTATGGAGGTTAAAACACAAAGGTAATAAAATAAATTATATCCACAAAAATTAGTAAGGGATGTACAAGATAAATATATGTCAAATATGACATCATATATATAAAACATGGAGAGGGAAGTAAAAATTTAGTGCTTTTAGAATCAGTTTGTACTTAAGTGACTATCAACTTAATATAAACTTCTGTACACATAAGATGTTATGTTATAACTCAATGGCAAGCACAAATAAAAAACCTGTAATAGATACACAGAAAATGAAGTTAAAGGAGTCTAAGCACAACACTAATTAAAGCCACCAAACCACAGGGGAAGAGAGCAAGAGAAGGAGAAATAACTGCAAAAACAAGCAGAAAATGATTAACAAAATTCCAGTAAGTACATGCCTGTCAATAATTACTTTAAATGTGAATAGACTAAATGCTTCAATCAAAAGACACAGTGTGACTTAAGAGATAAAACAATAAGATCATGTATATGCTGCCTAAAAGACATTCACTTCAGACCTAAAGAAATGTACAGATTGAAAGTTAAGACATGATGGGGCACCTGGGTGGCTTGGTTGGTTAAGCATCCGACTTCGGCTCAGGTCATGATCTCACGGTCTGTGAGTTCGAGCCCCGCATTGGGCTCTGTGCTGACAGCTCAGAGCCTGGAGCCTGTTTCAGATTCTGTGTCTCCCTCTCTCTCTGCCCCTCCCCTGTTCATTCTCTGTCTCTCTCTGTCTCAAAAATAAATAAATGTTAAAAAAAATTAAAAAAAAAAAAAGAAAGTTAAGACGTGAAAAAACATTTACTATGTAAATAAGAGCAAAAAGAAAGATGGGGTAGCAAAACTTCTATCAAAAAAATAGACTTTAAAACAAAGACTGTAGCAACAGACAAAGATGGACATTACAAAATGATAAAGGGTTCAATCCAACAAAAGGATATAACAATTATAAATATTTATGCATCCTACATAAGAGTACCTAAATACATATAGCTCATATTTATAAACATAAAGGGAGAAATAGACAATAATACAATCATAGAAGGGGACGTTAATACCTCATGGAAATATGGAAATCAATGAATAGATCATCCAGGCAGAAAATCATCAAGGAAACTGTGGCTTTGAACAATTACTAAGACCATATAGACCTATATACACATAACAGATATATACAGAACATTCCATCCCCAAAGTTATATACACATAACAGATATATACAGAACATGCAATCCCCAACAACAGAATACACATTCTTTTCAAGTGCACATGGAATAATCTTTAGGATAAATCACATGTTAGGCCACAAAATAAGTATCAGTACATTAAAGGAAAATAAAATCATATCACATATCTTTTCTGACCACAAGAGTATGAAACTAGAAATCAATCACAAGAACAAAATGAAAAAAAAGGAAAAACACAAATGCATGAAGCTAAACAATATGCTACTAAACAAACAAATGGGTCATAAAGAAATGAAAGAGGAAAATTTAAAATATATTAAGACAAATAACAGTGAAAACACAACAGTCCGAAACCTTTGAGACATAGAAAAAGCAGTTTGAAGAGGAAGGTTTATAGCAATACACATTTATGTCAAGAAAGAAGAAAAATCTCAAATAAACAGCCTAACTTTACACCTAATGAGGCTATAAAAAGAAAGAACAAAGCCCAACATTAGTTAAAAAAGATTAGAGTGGAAATAAATGAAATAGATATTTAAAAACAATAGAAAATATCAATGAAACCAAAAGCTAGATATTTGAAAAGACAAAAAAATTGATAAACCAGTAGTCAAAGTCAACATGGAAAAAACAGAGATGCTCAAATAAGTAAAATCATAAATAAAAAAGGGTAAATAACAACCAATACTACAGGAATACAAAGAATTATAAGAGAATATTATGAAAAATTATATGGCAACAAATTGGACGAAATATACCAACCAAATGGAGAAAATAGAAGAAACAGATAAATTCTTAGAGACATACAATCTTCCAAACTTAAATCAGTAAGAAATAGGTAAAAACAGGGGAGGGGGGCACCTGGGTGGCTCAGTCAGTTAGGTGTCCAACTTCGGCTTAGGTCATGATCTCAAGGTTTGTGTGTTGGAGTCCCACTTCACATCAGTCTCTAGGCTGACAGCTCAGATCCTGGAGCCTGCTTCAGATTCTGTGTCTCCCTCTCTCTCTCCCTCCTCTGCTCATGCTCTGTCTCTCTCTCTTTCAAAAATAAATCAATATTTAATAAAATAAAACAAAACAAACAATAACAACAATAAAAACAGAGAGGGAAGCCACCAAAGAGATTCTTAAATACAGGAAACAAACTAAGGTTTGCGGGAGGGGATGTGGGTAGGGGAATGGGCTAATTAGGCTATGGGTACTAAGGAGTAGTAGTAAAGAAACCTTTATTATACTATATGTTAACTAACTTGGATTTAAATAAAATTAAAAATAAAATAAAAAATAAAAATAGAACTACCCTATGACCCAGTAATTACACTAAAAGGTATTTATCCAAAGGATAAAAAAATGCTGATTCGAAGGGGCACATGCAGCCCAATGTTTATAGCAGTGCTATCAACAATAGCCAAATTATGGAAAAAGCCCAAATGTCCATTGACTGATAAATGTATAAGCATGGAATCTTGGCATTTGCAACAATGTGGATGAAACCAGAATGTGTTGTGGTAAGTCAAATAAGCCAGTCAGAGAAAGATGAATATCATATGATTTCACTCATATGTGGAATTTAAGAAACAAAACAGATGAACATAGGGAAAGTGAAGCAAAAATAATAGAGAAACAGAGAGGGAGACAAAGTATAAGTGACTTCTATACAGAGAACAAAATGAAGGTTGCTGGAGGAGTGTTGGGTGGGGGCATGGGCTAAATGGGTGATGGGCCTTAAGGAGGTCACTTGTTGGGATGAACAACTGGGTGTTATATGTAAGTCATGAATCACTAAATTCTACTCCTGAAACCATTAACATACTATATGTTAATTAACTTGGATTTAAATAAAATAAAATAAAATAATAAAATGAAATAAAATGAAATAGGAAGAAAAAATTTGAACAGACTGATTAATAGTAATGAAACTGAATAATAATCAAATTCTCCCAACAAAAGTCCAGGGCCAGATGGCTCCATAGGAGAATTCTACACATTTAAAGAAGAGTTAATACCTCTACTCTCAAACTATTACAGAAACTAGAAGAGGAAGGAAAACTTCCAGATGTATTCCATTTGGTCAACACTTCCCTGATACCAAAAGCAGACAAAGACACTACAAAGAATTCCTTTTTTTTCAATATATGAAATCTATTGTCAAATTGGTTTCCATACAACACCCAGTGCTCATCCCAAAAGGTGCCCTCCTCAATACCCATCACCCACCCTCGCCTCCCTCCCACCCCCCATCAACCCTCAGTTTGTTCTCAGTTTTTAACAGTCTCTTATGCTTTGGCTCTCTCCCACTCTAACCTCTTTTCTTTTTTTTTTTTTTCCTTCCCCTCCCCCATGGGTTTCTGTTACATTTCTCAGGATCCACATAAGAGTGAAACCATATGGTATCTGTCTTTCTCTGTATGGCTTATTTCACTTAGCATCACACTCTCCAGTTCCATCCACGTTGCTACAAAAGGCCATATTTCATTCTTTCTCATTACCACGTAGTATTCCATTGTGTATATAAACCACAATTTCTTTATCCATTCATCAGTTGATAGACATTTAGGCTCTTTCCATAATTTGGCTATTGTTGAGAGTGCTGCTATAAACATTGGGGTACAAGTGCCCCTATGCATCAGTACTCCTGTATCCCTTGGATAAATTCCTAGCAGTGCTATTGCTGGGTCATAGGGTAGGTCTATTTTTAATTTTCTGAGGAACCTCCACACTGCTTTCCAGAGTGGCTGCACCAATTTGCACCAGAGCGGCTTGCACCAACAGTGCAAGAGGGTTCTCGTTTCTCCACATCCTCGCCAGCATCTATAGTCTCCTGATTTGTTCATTTTGGCCACTCTGACTGGTGTGAGGTGATATCTGAGTGTGGTTTTGATTTGTATTTCCCTGATAAGGAGCGACGTTGAACATCTTTTCATGTGCCTGTTGGCCATCTGGATGTCTTCTTTAGAGAAGTGTATTCATGTTTTCTGCCCATTTCTTCACTGGGTTATTTGTTTTTCGGGTGTGGAGTTTGGTGAGCTCTTTATAGATTTTGGATACTATCCCTTTGTCCGATATGTCATTTGCAAATATCTTTTCCCATTCCGTTGGTTGCCTTTTAGTTTTGTTGGTTGTTTCCTTTGCTGTGCAGAAGCTTTTTATCTTCATAAGGTCCCAGTAATTCGTTTTTGCTTCTTTTTTAAAACTCACAGGCCAATAATTCTGATGAACAAAAATGAAAAATTCCCAACAAAATATTAGCAAAGCAAAATAAAAAATACATTAAAAAAAATCTTTCATCATTATCAAGTGGGATTTATTTCAGGGTTATAAGGGTGGTTTGATATAAGCAAATCAATCAGTGTAATAGATCACATTATCAAAAGGAAAATTAAAAAACATGATCAACTCAACATATGCAGAAAAAGCATTGATAAAACACAACATCCATTCATGATAAAAAAGACTCAACAAAGTAGGCTTAGAGGGAACATACCTCAGCATACTAAAGGCTATATATAACAAACCCACAGCTAACATTATACTCAATAGTGAAAAACTGAAAGCTTTTCCTCTAAGATCAGGAGGAAGACAAAGATGTCCACTCTCATCACTTTTATTCAACATAGTACTAGAGGTCCTAGCCACTGTAATCAGGCAACAAAAAGTAAAAGTCACTCAAATTGGTAAGAAAGAATTAAAACTGTCACTATTTGCAATGACATGATACACATATCATTTGAGAAAGCTCAAAAGCTGCCAAAAAAAATTAGAAGTAATAAATAAAGTCAGAGGTACCTGGGTGGAGTGGTTAAGCATCTGACTTCAGCTCAGGTCAAGATCTTGCAGTTCGTGAGTTCAAGGCCTGCATTGGATTCTGTGCTGACAGCTCACAGCCTGGAGCCTCCTTTGAGTTCTGTGTCTCCCTCTCTCTGTCCCTTCCCCATTCTCTCTCTCTCTCTCAAAAATAAATAAACATTAAAAAAGAAGTAATAAATAAATTCAGTAAACTTGCAAGACACAAAATTAATGTATAGAAATCTGTTGCACTTCTATACACTAAAAATAAAGTAATAGCAGAAAGAGAAATGAAGGAAACAATATCATAATTGCACCAAAATATAATAAACTACCTAGGAATAAATTTAACCAAGGAGGTGAAAGACCCATACTCTGAAAACTATAAAACATTGATGAAAGAAATTGAAGACAACACAAACAAATGGAAGGTTACACCATGTTCATGGATTGGAAGAATTGGTGTCATTAAAATGTCTGCACTACTCAGAGCAATCTTCAGATTCCATGCAATCCCCATCAAAATATCAACAACATTTTTTACAGAACTAGGACAAATAATCTTAAAAATTACATGGAACCACAAAAGATCTCAAAGCTAAAGCAATCTTCAGAAAAAAAAGTACAAAGCTGGAGGTACCACATTCCCACATTTCAAGATATACTACAAGATTATAGTAATCAAAACAGTATGGTACTGGCACAAAAATAGATTCATAGATCAATCACACAGGATAGAGAACCCATAAATAAGCCCACGCATATATGGTTACTATGTCTACAATAAAGGATACAAGAATATGCAATGGGGGGAATACAGAAAACTGGACAGTTACATATAAAAGAATGAAACTGCATCACTCTCTTAACCATACACAAAAATAAACTCAAAATGGATTAAAGACCTACAAATGAGACCTGAAACCATAAAACTGCTAAAAGAAAACATAGGTGGTAATCTCTTAGACATCACACTTAGCCATATATTTACAGGTATGTCTCCTCAGGAAAGGGAAACAAAAGCAAAAAAGAAAAACAAACACAAAAACTGTTAGTAATAAACGAAAATAAAAACCTTCTACACAGCAAAGAAAACCATCAACAAAATAACAATAAAATCTAATGAATGGGAGAATCTATATCATTTGAAATGACATCCTTAATAAAGGGTTAACGTCCAAAATATATAAAGAATTTATTCAACACACACACGCACACGCACACACACACGCACACACGCACACACACACACACACACACACACACACACACAATTTCATTTAAAAATGAGCAGAGAACATGAATAGACAATTCCAAAGATGTCATCCAGATGACCAACAGCCACATGATAAGATGCTAAATATCACTCATCATCAGGAAAATGCAAATCAAAACCACAGTGAGCTATTACCTCACACCAGTCAGAGGGCTAGTATAGATAAGAAATAACAAGGTTTAGGGGCACCTGGGTGGCTCAGTCAGTTAAGCGTCCAACTTCAGCTCAGGTCATGATCTCACTGCTTGTGAGTTCAAGCCCCACATTGGGTTCTGTGCTGACAGCTCAGAGCCTGGAGCCTGCTTCAGTTTCTGTGTCTCCTTCTCTGGCCCTCCCTGCTCATGCTCTGTCTTTCTCTGTCTCAAAAATACATTAAAAAAAATTTTTTTTAAATAACAAGTGTTGTTGAGGATGTGGAAAAAAGAGAATCCTTGTGCACTGTTGATGGAATATATACTCTCATGTGCAATCACTGTGGAAAATAGTATGGATGTTTCTCAAAAAATTAAAAACAAATACTGTATGATCCAATAATTCCACTAGTTATTCCCAGGTATTTACCCTGGAAAAACAAAAACACTTTCAAAACTATACATGCAATGCTATGATTACTGCAGTATTATTTACAATAGTTAGGATATTACAGCAACTCAAGTATCTATCAATAAATGAATGCATATATATATATATATATATATATATATATATACACACACCATATGATTTCACTTATATGTGGAAAAACAGAGCAAACTAACAAAGAAACAATAAAGCAGAATCTTAAATAAGAGAACAAACTGGTGACTGACAGAGGAGAAGTGGTTAGGGAGATGGGTGAAATAGATAAAGGGGATTAAGAAGTACAAACTTCCAGTTATAAAATGAATAAGTCACAGCCATGAAAAGTACAGCATAGGGAATATAGCAAAAAATATTGTAATAACATTGTATTGTGACAATGGTGACTACCTACCATGGAGAGAACTGAAAAATGTATAGAGCTGTTGAATCAATATATTGTACACCTAAACCTAATATAACATTGTATGTCAATTATACTTCAATAATGTAAATGATAAATAAATAAATAAATAAATAAATAAATAAATAAATAAATTTAACTGAAGAGGAAAATCAGTAAGGAGATTGGGCAAGGAGAGATCATTTTAGGAGAGGTGTGAGAGGTTTCAAAGAAACTGAAAGAGCTGATTTAAAAAAAAAAAACAATTCAGAGTTCTTAATCCAGCAACATCTTTATTTGCTGTAGAACTATCTAAGTCTTACCAGGATACCAAGATGTTTTGATATACATGAGAATCACAACTCTCCAATGTTTGTATCAAAAATGGTTAAGGGTCAGACCTGAATATGTTTTTGCACTACTCAAAGATTATAATAAGTGAATCTAATTAATTACTGCAGAAAACCATTTGCACCTCAGACAAAAGCAATTAAAAGAAGCGAAGATAAGGCTTTTATATGGGAAGTTTCCTCTGATATACCAGCAATAACAGGGGAGTAAGTGAGAAATAAGAAATCATTTCTGAAGTCACATACACAGATTTATGTCCTTCTAAAATGTGGCTTTTGTCAAGTACATTCTTACCTACAATTTTAATATTGATGAACTGTATCTCTAGAGTACATACTAACGACAACATCTCAGTGCATTTTCCTTAACGAATAATCAAACTTAAACTTGTGGGTGGCTTACAGGACTCTGAAACCTTTGTATTTTCTCTTCTCCTAATCATGGGATGCTATCCTTGAGCAAGGGTCATTTAAAGATAGACTTCACCTAGCGAAGTATAAAGTCCTTAAGGCTCTTATATCCTCCTTATTTGATTTCCCTGACCCAGATCCCTTTCATTGTGCTTTCTCTCCCTGTTCCTCAATTGACTTGCAGCCTGGCTCTGTGACCTGGATTGGCAGTCAAATTTGGATCTTGTAGTCCCTAAACTGCCTGTATGTTTCATCTGAATCTCATTTATTTATTCACCTAATATTTATTGACTGTCTACTATGTTTTGGTGAAATGCATGGGATAAAACAATAAGTAAAATAGACAGTGTCCCTGCCCTATGAAGCTAACACTCTAGCAAGGAAGATTCTGTTTCTTTTGTTTTTGTTTTTTGGCTTTTTTTTCCTAATCGCAACCTGACATCTTGACCTAAATTCCAGGTAGCTCCTTTTGCTTGATGACTTGATCTTTTTCTTTTCTTTTTTTAATTTAAATCCAAGTTAGTTAACATAAGTGTAATAATGATTTCAGAAATAGAATTTAGTGATTCATCATTTACATATAAAACCCAGTGCTCATCCCAACAAATGTCCTCCTTAATGCCCCTTGCCCCTTTAGCCCTTCCCCCCACCCAACACCCTGCCAGCAACCCTCAGTTTGTTCTCTGTATATAAGAGAATCTTATGGCTTATTGCCCTCTCTTTTTTTATCTTATTTTTGCTTCCCTTTCCCTATGTTCATCTGTATTGTTCCTTAAATTCCACATGAGTGAAATCATATGATATTTATCTTTCTCTGACTTATTTGGTTTAGCCTAATACATTCTAGTTCCATCTACATTGTTGTAAATGGCAAAATTCATTCTTTTTGATCACCAAGTAATATTCCATTTTATATGTGTATACACACACACACACACACACACACATACACATATACATATACATACATACATACATACATAACATCATCTTTATTATCCATTCATCAGTTGAGGGACATTTGGGCTCTTTCCATACTTAGGCTATTGTGAATAATGCTACTATAAACATTGGGATGCATGTGCCTCTTCAAATCTGCATTTTTGAATCCTTTATATAAATATCTAGTAGTGTGATTGCTGTGTCATAGGGTAGTTCTATTTTTAATTTTTTGAGGAACCTCCATACTATTTTTCAGAGTGGCTGCACTAGTTTGTATTCCCACCAACAATACAAAAAGTTTCCTCTTTCTTCACATCCTTGCCAACATCTGTTATTTCCTAGTTGTTAATTTTAGCCATTCTGAGAGGTGTGAGGTGGTATCTCATTGTGGTTTTGATTTGTATTTCCCTGATGATGAGTGATGTTGAACATCTTTCACGTGTCTTTTGGCCATCTGGATATCTTCTTTGGAAAAGTGTCTATTCCTGTCTTTTACCCATTTCTTCACTGGATTATTTGGTTTTTTGATGTTGAGTTTGGTAAATTCTTTATAGATTTTGGATACTAGCCCTTTATCTGATATGTCATTTGCAAATATCTTTTCCCATTCTGTCTGTTGCCTTTTAGTTTTGTTGATGTTTCCTTTGCAGTGCAGACTATGTTTATCTTGATGAGGTCCCAATAGTTCATTTTTGCTTTTAATTCCCTTGCCTTTGGAGATGTGTCAAGCAAGAAATTGCTGCGGCTGAGGTCAAAGAAGTTGTTGCCTGTTTTCTCCTCTAGGGTTTTGATGGCTTCCTGTCTTACATTTGGGTCTTTCATTCACTTGGTGTTTATTTTTGTGTGGAGTGTAAGAAAATGTTCCAGGTCCATTCTTCTGCATGTTGCTGTCCAGTTTTCCCAACCCCATTTCTTGAAGAGACTATCTTTTTTCCACTGGATATTCTTTACTGCTTTGTCAAATATTGGTTGGCTATATGTTTATGGGTCCAATTCTGGGTTCTCTATTCTGTTTCATTGATCTGAGTGTCTGTTTTGTACTAGTGCTATACTGTCTTGATGGCTACAGCTTTGTAACACAGCTTGAAGTTTGGAATTATGATGCCTCCAGTTTTGGTTTTCTTTTTAAGGATTGTGTTGGCTATTCAGGGTCTTTTCTGGTTCCATACAAATTTTAGAATTGTTTGTTCTAGCTTGGTGAAGAATGTTGGTGTTATTTTGATAGGGATTGCATTGAATAGTAGATTGTTTGGGTAGTATCCACATTTTACCAATATTTGTTCTTCCAATCCACGAGCATGGAATGTTTTTCCACTTTTTTGTGTGTCTTCTTTAGTTTCTAAGCTTTCTATAATTTTCAATGTATAGATTTTTCACCTCTTTGGTTAGGTTTATTCATAGGTATTATATGGTTTTTAGTGCAATTGTAAATGGGATTGATTCCTTGATATCTATTTTGTATATTGCATTTCTGATCTTAAGGTATGCTTCTTTTATCCCTACTTTCTTGAGAATTTTTATAAATAAAGGGTGCTGTATTTGTCAAATGCTTTTTCTGCATCTATTAAGCGTATCATGTGGTCCTCATCCTTTCTCCAAACATTCATGGTTTTCACAAAATTTTTCTCATGGTTGATTTCAAGTTTCATAGCGTTGTGAGCTGAAAGTATGCAAGTTATGATCTTTGTTACTCAATACATGATCTATTCTGGAGAATGCTCCATGTGCACTGAAGAAGAATGTGTATTCTGCTGCTTTAGGATGAAATGTCCTGAATTTATCTGTTAATTCTTGATGACTTTATCTTGACATTCTTTTCTCTGATATAGCCAGGCCTATAAAGCAGCTGCAAGAATCTCAATAGGATGCTTCCCCTGATACCATCTTTTAATAATCAACTCACATTTGTCATTTTTGCCTTTTACAAGGAAGCCTCTACTACATCTTAATTGTTTTTAAAAAATAATGAACCAGGCATTTTTACTTAAACTATGTTCATCTGCAATGAACTTAACACTTACAAATACATTAACCACTTAATTAAATTCAAACTAATTTGTATTATTAATTTACTAATTGTTTTATCTAGTAAAATGGTCATGCCAATTGAAATCATAAGAATACCTAAGCATAAAAATAGGGTCAGAATGATGACATCCCCTAGCCCACCAGAAAAAGACTTCAATGGTAGGGGACTCAGGACATTTTAGTAATATTATCTCTTTTCATTTCTAAGTAGGCTCAACCATGGACATTTGTAAATGTCACAATTAGACAAGATTAGTACTCTGTTATCAAAAGAAAAAAGATGGTCTTGTTTTTTCAATGAGTTTTTAAGACTGCCTTCTACAAGTCTAGCACTACTTCACAAAAAATGACAGACAATCTAAATAAAAATGAATATGAAATCACAAATGTAGACACTGATCCATCTAATTGTATTTTACATATATTTTGAACAATTTTTTTGAAGTTCTCTTAGAACCACCAATTGGAAATTTTGGTTACCTACATGGAAGTTGCTTCAGATTTCATGGCTGCATAGACTAACTTTAGAAAGCACTGACATTGAGATATGTGAAATTCTATTTTATGACATGCAGCATAGTTGACAATTGAAACTGGACTATATTTATCGGGCAACTTTGACTCATGAATAACCATGACTATCCCATCTGGATTGTCATCCCTGTCATTGGATTATGCAAGTAAATTATTAGGTTCAGTTTTGAATTTATGAATCCACCAGCATTCAGTGTCTTGTGAATGGTAATGCCTGAATCCTAAAGTAGAGCCTCTCAAGCTTTTCTGAGAAAACTAGGATTTTTATGTGCATACAAAATCAGAGCAGAAGCCAGTCTGGCAAGAAGGGGGACTAAAGAAAGTTAAGGCCAAATTTTATCATGTTTTCTTTGATTTTTCCAGATCAGGCAAGATGAAGGAAAAATGTGTGATAATGGAATGTTGGATGATTCATTTTTTTTTCATTCCTTCACTCAAGGATTTATTTAGTATCAGGCACTGTGCCAGGCAGTGGAAATGCAAAAATTAATAAGATCTAGTGCCTGCTCTCAAAAATCTCATAATCTAAAATTAAAGGATGTTTGTGAGAAATTTAAGTAAATAAAAGAAAGAAAGAAAGACACCAGAACAATACAATTACCGTGCCCATAATTATCTAGGGATTCCTTAGCATCCTGATTCCCTCAAGAAACATTAGTGAGATTAAACCCATTCCAGTGCCCTATATGGGTATCAGTTTCTGCTTGTGTTGGCATGCATCTATCCCTACAATGTGCTCAATTTTCTTGAATAAAATAATAAATACAAATAAAATTTTTACTGAATAAAATAAGAATAATTTTTTGGACATAATTTTTAAAAAGTATTATGTTGTATAGTCTGCCTGTGAAACAAAATCCCCCATGATTACCAAATTTATGGTACTTGTATTTTTTTGTATCCCTTTTATAACAGTATTATTAACTGTATTTTTTTGTATCTTGTTAATGGCTAGAATCATTTAATAATAAACAATAATGTATTTTTTAGCAAGGGTGCACAGTGTTCCAGTTTCAGTTCCAAACTTTTTGATGCTTACTTTTAAGAGAAACAAAACACAAAACAACTTGTCCCATTTTACAATTCTCATTAAAAGGTACCCCTGACAACTCCTTTTCCTGGACTATGTTCAACACTTGTATGCATTTATCTTAGACCTTTCAGAGGATATGTAACTAAAAAGTTCATTCTAAACATGTCACTAAAGCCATTTTCAGTTATAGATGGCACTGAAAAGACACCAGTTGAGGTTTGCTGTATAAAATAAGTCGTGGGGGGATTTCTTAAGAGGAGAAGGGATGAGATTGTTGTTCTATATTTTATGATCTGACTTTCTAATCATCAGAGCATAAGATAAAAACAGATAGGCCTACTCCTGTCTTACAATAACTCCTGCCAGGCAGATTGCCTTTACTTTGTATAGCAGGAGGTGGGAAAGAATGTGTGTGTGTGGTGAAAAATGGAGTTTCAGATACACATTAAAGGGGAAAAGAAACCAAAATATAGCCAATCACCAAAGGCTAAAACAAAGGCTATTTTATTTTCTATATGGTGTGTGGGTAGCTGCTATTATACAGATTCTGTTTGGCTTTTCATTTTGACTATATAAAAATAAGAATATTAAAACTAAACAGCAAAAAGAAAAAAAAAGATGCCAATTCTACTTTTTTTTTTTTCTGAAATTCTGCAGACTTGATTTAAATCAAATAAGTTCCATGTTGCTATCATTAGATTTCTTTCTTAGGTTATTTTCATAGATGGGGAGGTTAACTAAAACTATATTTTTCAAAAATCAGCAGATTGAAGGAAATTGAAAAAGGAACATTTCAGGTACTGAACTTGTTCCTTCTGCTGTCCTATTGAAAGGCAACTATAGAGTTATTATAGAGCAATTAATAACTCAGTTTACTGTGTTTCTGTTTAATTTCCTTCTAGATACATCGCTTCATGAAAAAAATTCTCTAATCCAAACCACTTCTCACAATTTTTTACTAAAATTTTTACATAAAACATTTTATTTTTGAGAATGTAAGAATATTTACCTGAATGTATTGTTTTATACACATAAAGGACCAAAAGGATATTGATGACATCCTTTATCATAGTTTATTTCCCATTTTTTTTTTAATTTATTTTTGGGACAGAGAGAGACAGAGCATGAACGGGGGAGGGGCAGAGAGAGAGGGAGACACAGACTCGGAAACAGGCTCCAGGCTCCGAGCCATCAGCCCAGAGCCTGATGCGGGGCTCGAACCCACGGACCGCGAGATCGTGACCTGGCTGAAGTCGGACGCTTAACCGACTGCACCACCCAGGCGCCCCAGTTTATTTCCCATTTTTCACTCTTCTACACAAATGTGAATTTACTGTACCACCTCTAAGCAGGAGTTTTCTCAGTCCTAAATCCAGCCATCCTCATTTTACCATATGTCCATCCACAGTCTCACTTTATGTAATATAGCATACATTTGTACACACAGAACATCCATACAAACGGTGAAACCACAAATGTAGACATCAACCCATTTAATTTTACAAATACTTGGACCATTTTTGTTGGAATTCTCTTAGATGACCCATTTGATAATTACCAAATTGCTAATTGCTCCTTTTGAGCAATGGGTTTATATCTTAACACCTATGTATTGTGATCTAGAGGTACTAAATGACTGTTGAACAGATAGATACAGCCATGGTCTTGGTTACTATACCAAGAAATTGACAAATGTTATAAAGTGCTTGAACATAAACACACACAAAAGGAAGCTTTAAAAAGGACATACTAAGCATTATAAAAATGTCTATTACTAATTGACCACTATTTACTAAATGACTGACACTTTATTTACAAAATAGCAATATTTTTAAATCTGCATATAGGAAGGAGCACAAATTATAATGTATAATTCAATAAATTACCACTAAGTAAGCATACCTGTGTAACTATAGTCCAGGTCATGAAACAAAACATTACTAAGAGCTAGAGACCCACCTTGTTGTTTACTATAGTTTGTTTTTTTTTGTTGTTTTTTTTTTTTTTTTGAGAGCACAAGGCGGGGAGGCAGAGGGAGCATCCCAAGCAGGCTCTACAGTGTCAGTGCAGAGTCTGATGTAGGGCTCAACTCAGGAACCATGAGATTATGACCTGAGCCAAAATCAAGAGTCAAAGCTTAACTGACTGAGGCACCCAGGTGCCCCACTACTGTCACTATCCTTATTCATACTCTCTTAAAAACCAACATCTTCATTTCTGATTGGTTTTCATTGTTTTTGAAATTATAGGGAGATTTTTATATCTTGTATTTTTTACTTAACATTATATTGGTAAGATTCATTCATATTGTTACAGACTTTCTCTCAAACTACATTGATTGAGTATCCCACAATTTATTTGTCATTCAATCATTGATGGATATTAGGGCTGTTTCCAGTTTGGTTCTATTGTGAATAGAGCTGTCTATAAAGACAATTTTGGAAGAATTATCCACTTGCAATATTAAGTCTCCTAGTCCATGATTATTGTATACTCCCCTTGGGTTTTTTTTTTAGGTTTTCTTTGATCTTTATCAATATAGATCTTACACATCCTTTCTTAGATTTATCACTATTTTATTGTTTTGATTCTATTGTAATGGTGATCTTTATTTTTATTTATATTTATTTTCTTTAACTTTGTAATATGAAAATTATGTGAAATATACAGAGAAGCATAGTAAATTTCTACATACTCAACATGCACCTTCAACCAATATGAACTAATGAATGACGTTTTATATGTTACACCATTTAATCAATTCTTCTAATTATTTTGAGGCAAATCTCAGAAATTACATCATTTCTCTCAACATATTTTATAATAAATCTCTAAATATATGCATTTAAAAATTCCTATTTTTCTTTGGGGCCTGGGTGGCTCAGTCAGTTAAGCCTCAAGTTCTTGATTTCAGCTCAGGTCATGATCTCATGGTTTATGGGTTTGAGACTTGCATAGGGCTCCACACTGACATCATGGAACCTGCTTGTGATTCTCTCTCTCCCTCTCTCTCTCTCTTCCCCTCCCCCACTTGTGCACTCTCTCTCTTCTCTCTCTCTCTCTGTCAATAAATAAATAAATAAACTTTTAAAATGCCACATTTCTGCTTTCTAAGGACATGCATGTTGAAGAATGCACTCAGTTTAAACAGCAGCAAACTCAAAAATCTCACCCAATACAGCTGCTTTAAGGTTGGGTAGATTTTTCTTGGTTGCTGACTACATTTTTACCCAGACTTACAGTTATTCTCTCTGAGCAAGCATAGCCAAGAACTTGAACAGAGTTTACTCTGGGATTTTCAGTCTTACTGTTTTTGCAGTTCTCTTATTTCTTGAATTTCTCTGTTAGATTTCCAGTTGTTCCTTCTGCATCCAACTCCATCCTTTGTTTCCCCAGCTGGTAAGGGGGCAGTCATATTCTGGCACCAGAGTCATATTTTCAAACAAAACGCTGTAACTTACCTGTTGCACTTTCAGGTTTCAAGAATAAACTCTCCTCTGGCTTCTGTGTTCTTTTGGATGATTGCCAATTTTTTTCAGTTCTCATCTAGGGTAGGATTTGCATGACCACTTTTCTGAGCCACCATTTATTTCCATCATTGTCTTTAATATCTCTCTAAGATCTGTGGTATTAGGGTCTATCACTAATTTGTATATCCTCTCCTCTTTCTACTCTCTCCCTCTCACCCTTTCTCTGATCAAAAGAGGCTTACAATTTTTTTTTGTCTTTTCAAAGAATTAACTTTGTTTTTTTTTTCCTTTTTCTTTATTTGCATTTTTTTTCAGTACGTTGAATACCGCTCCTATCTCTATCATACCCATTTTTCTAGTTTATTTGGGTATTTTGGCTTTTTGTCTTTTCTAATACATACATTAAAACTATACATCTCCAAACTCTGCATTCCTAGTACCTTATATAGAGGAAACTGTATAGTATGGTTAAATACATAATATATTTTTTAAAGATTTATATTCTTCTACCTAAAAATATTAACTTTCATATCAAAACTTTTGTTTTTTCATTTAATTGGTATGCATTAAGAGGCTATGATGTTCACAGCTCATCTCACAAAACATATTTATGCACATTAGTTATAATAAAATATTCCCAGAATTTTCATTATTCAACATGCTGCATTTTACAACATTTGAGTAAAGAAGGGAAGAGAACAAACATTTGTAAAACACCTGCACTAAACTACATGCATTAAGAACAAATTCAATTATATTTATAACCGATCTTCTTTAGTATATTGCTAGATAGTAATAACAGTTTCTAGGAAAAATAAATACAAATTTATTCAGTAAATTATATTCTTTGTTATGTTCTTGCTGCATTTAAACCTCCTCACCTCATATCCTTTAATCACTGTTGAACTGCCTCATAAATATTCAAAAGTTTAACTAAGCATTGTTTATTTATATTATTTGATTCATTGAATTGCATCCTTTATAGTAAAATTACTGCTAGGCACAAAGCAACTACTATGTATGCAATCTAATAATACCGACTGCCAGCGTATCTCAGAGTATTGATTGTGAGTAGCCAATTTAATAACTATCCCTAGTGCTAAACTCAGGAGATTAGGAAGCTGGAGATCAACTAAATTGAGGCAAGCAGAGACGTTCCTGACTGATACAAATTCATCTTCCATGGGAAGTGTGTTCCTCATATATAAGATTTAAAGCTCTCAGTAAGGACATGGCTAAAATTAGGAGTTACATAAGAAACGAGGAATGTAAAAGGCAATTTAAGCATTATTAGGGAAAAGATCATAGTGTTTCAAAGTTTCTCTGAAGGTGAGGAATTACTAGAGAAAGCAGCCTAGAAATGAAATGTCTGCCTTCTCACTCTCAGTTTACATTAGTTACAACTTTTGAATTTAGGAATGGCAGTGAATTAAATTGAGGCATATAAAACTAGCTTTTCTTGATTTCTCTTAAAGTAACCCTGAAACCATAAGAAAAAAAGACAATCCTTATTGCAATTGCATTGCGGGGTATGAAACAAAAATATTAGTAGCATTTTCTAGGTTTTTCTTTCCTTTCATCTTTATGCAATGACCCAGCCTCAAAATCCCATTTTCTACGTTCAAGCAAGGAATGAAATCGCCCCTGGGCCCCTTCCCCTTTATCTTTTTCTTCAGTGAAACAAACTAAAGTCACACACATGAAGATTTGTCTCTCAGATCAGGCCTCAGTAGATTTCTTTGTGTTGCTTGGAGAACAGGAGTGGAAGCTTGTACTAACACTGATAATCTAGCATCTACCACTGGTCTGGGTTATACAGTTTAGAGATGGATGTCTCCCCTTTCAAATAAACTTTAATTCCTTTTTAGAATACCATTAAAGATCTGTTAGGTAAGATTCAGGGATGATTAAGCAGAAGAAAACTCTCTGAAAGAAAGAAAGAAATTATAAGGTTCAGCATGAATTCCTTCCCCTATAAGAGATTTTCTTGTAAATCAGAAGAAAAATTTTAAACGAGTCTAGATAATGATGAGAAAAGAATATTTCTTATGTATTTAAAGAGTGATCCAGAATATGAAGAAAAGGCAATAAAATAAAAACCAAAGTAACTAAAATAAAATATTCATTAGAAGCAATAAAATGCAAATGTAATACTAGTAAATATTTAAACCAGTGCTTCAGAATACAAACTTGAGAAGTTATCCCAGAATACAAAGTAAATGAATAAGGAAATTTTAAGGTGAGAGAAAAGATGGCAGACATGAAAGACAAAAGCAATTTGGTCCATAAGCAGTAGATATCTGCTAAGAGGACTGAATATATAGAGCAAAAGCAATAACAACAACTAAGAAAATAAAAATAAAAATAAAAAATAAATAAATAGTCCAAAATCGAAGTAACTAAAATATATTCCACAGAGTTTCAGGAAATATTAGTCGTAACAACTCATTCTTTGGCATGCCCATAACTATCACCAAAGTCTGCTGATTTCATCTTCTAAATATTGCTTGATTCCATATGTGTCTCCACATCCACCACTATAACCCTTGTTCAGGCTACACTTATTTCTTACCCAGACTCTGGTAATGCCTTCCAACCACTCTCCTGTATCTACACTAGTCCTTTTCCAATCTCAAAGTCTTTTTTGACTCACCATTATCCCAGTTGCCTACAGACAGTTCTTGATAAATAATACATATTCAAAAAAAATTTTAATGAAGAATTGATAATCTTTAAAAATTCAAGTCCTAGCAAAATACTTACATTTCAATATGCATAATCAAAAAAACTACACTCCCTAGAAGAAAGAATAAGTTACTTTCAAAGGTGCAAAAATCAATTACTCTTTGCAACATTAAGTAACAACACAAAATAGAGCTATGTTTATTACATTCAAGGAGTACAATATTGAATTAACAGTGATCACCGAGTGCAATTAATGATGTAGAAATAAGTACTGGAACTAAGAAAAAAAAGTATTTTTTTAAAATCTAACAAGCTAGCAAAAATCAGGATAAGATAAAATATTAGGGAGACTTCTTCACTGATTTTGTATATAATCGCAATTCACTCAGTAACTGTACACTACAAATGGCAAAAATCATGGATTTTAGGCCTTGCAACTTTATGTAAGAGAACTGGATTGTGTGTGACATGAATATCTTAGAACTATCACATCAAAAAAATCAAATATACTATCTGCATAGTTAAAATTGTAATTATCCTGGAGAGCCAACTTTGGGGAAAAATGGATATTTACTAAGAAGAGCTATCCTGAAAATTTAGGCTCAAATGTACACTTTTACAGGCATTGGCTGACTCAGATAAAAATAATTATTTATCGCTGATAATATCATATGTTATTATAATTTTAAGTAAATTTTTTGGGAGACAAAATCAGAAAATCAAAACAATATGAAGGATTTCAAAAACAGGATACCAGTAGACTTACAAATAATAAAAATCATAAATATTAAAACATCAAGAAAAAATATTTCAAGTAGTTGAGTGATAACAAGGGAACTATCTAAAACTGATTCATAAAACTGAGGTAAGTAGTATTTTGCCTGTTTTATAAACAAGGATATAGAGATTCAGTGGTTAAGTAATTTGTTCCATTATATCCAGCTTACAGATAAAAAAAAGTAAGTTTCAAATATAGGCCTTCTGGCCCCAATCCCATGATCTACCTAGAGCTTACAATAATATGGTATATCTCTTAGACTCATGTACTTTTTTTTGAAATGAAAATTTGTACAAACTATTTGAAAATGAGTGTGACATTTTATGTATCAAAAAACACAACATTTTTCATATCTTTACACCCCATAATCTCCTATGTGGGATTCTATTCTGGGGAATTAATCCAGTATGCAGAAAGCAATACAGACGAAGACATTCATGGCAATACTTTGATTAAAAGAGCATCAGTTGGAAACTACCCAAATGTTCCACAATAGGACAATGGTTAAATATTTGGTACACAGGAGCACCTGGGTGGCTAGGTCAGTTAAGTGTCTGACTCTTGATCTCAGCTCAGGTCATGATCTCATTGTTTGTGAGTTTGAGCCCCTCATCAGGCTCTGTGCTGACAGCATGGAGCCTGCCTAGGATTCTCTCTCCCTCTCAATCTGTCCCTCCCCTGCTCACAGACTCTCTCTCTCTGTCTCTCTCTGAAATATAAATAAATAACCATTTTTTAAAAATAATATTTTTACACAGACATATGATAGAATATTACTTTGAAAAAGTGAGAAAATATGTATATGTATATGTAGCTATAATGTTAGAAAACAAAAGTAGGACATACAGTTATAGGCATATAACTATACTCAATATATGTAATGAAAATATAGGAAGAGATACACAGACACACACAAAAGACTATTATCTGAAGTTGGCAAAATAGTCAGTTATCTTTACTTCTGGTTTGTGATATTTATATCTTTTTTAAATCTTTTAACCTAATGTCTCAAATGATCTCATTTGGAGTTCAAAGTTTATGGGTTGATGAAATCTATCATCAGGGTGGAAATCGAATCATGGAGAAAGAAATCAAATAAAGAAATTTGAACTTTAGAAGGTGTGTGTGACTTGTGAATACTACATTACCTCGACTCTAACTTAAGAATCATGAGAGAAGCATAATGGTAAACTCCAAATATTTTTTGGTTTTGTTTTGCCCTTTTTCCCCATCAAAAAAATAAATAAAGGAAAATAATTATCATTTCACTGTGAAAGTAACAACTCCTCCTATTCCTGTTTTTTAAACATGATAGAAAGAGAATGTATGCTTTTTTTTTAGGTTTCTCTATAGGTTTTATTTTTTTAGTGCTTTTATATTAAGCTTTTTATTTTAAATCTAGTATAGTTAACATACAGTGTTATGTTAGTTTCAGGTGTACAATACAGTGATTCAACAGTTTCATACATCATTACTCAGTGCTCACCACAATAAGTGTACTCTTTTTTTTTTAATATATGAAATTTATTGTCAAATTGGTTTCCATACAACACCCAGTGCTCATCCCAAAAGGTGCCCTCCTCAATACCCATCACCCACCCTCCCCTCCCTCCCACCCCCCATCAACCCTCAGTTTGTCCTCAGTTTTTAACAGTCTCTTATGCTTTGGCTCTCTCCCACTCTAACCTCTTTTTTTTTTCCTTCCCCTCCCCCATGGGTTTCTGTTACATTTCTCAGGATCCACATAAGAGTGAAACCATATGGTATCTGTCTTTCTCTGTATGGCTTATTTCACTTAGCATCACACTCTCCAGTTCCATCCACGTTGCTACAAAAGGCCATATTTCATTCTTTCTCATTACCACGTAGTATTCCATTGTGTATATAAACCACAATTTCTTTATCCATTCATCAGTTGATGGACATTTAGGCTCTTTCCATAATTTGGCTGTAGTTGAGAGTGCTGCTATAAACATTGGGGTACAAGTGCCCCTATGCATCAGTACTCCTGTATCCCTTGGATAAATTCCTAGCAGTGCTATTGCTGGGTCATAGGGCAGGTCTATTTTTAATTTTCTGAGGAACCTCCACACTGCTTTCCAGAGTGGCTGCACCAATTTGCATTCCCACCAACAGTGCAAGAGGGTTCCCGTTTCTCCACATCCTCTCCAGCATCTATAGTCTCCTGATTTGTTCATTTTGGCCACTCTGACTGGCATGAGGTGATATCTGAGTGTGGTTTTGATTTGTATTTCCCTGATAGGAAGCGACGTTGAACATCTTTTCATGTGCCTGTTGGCCATCCGGATGTCTTCTTTAGAGAAGTGTCTATTCATGTTTTCTGCCCATTTCTTCACTGGGTTATTTGTTGTTCGGGTGTGGAGTTTGGTGAGCTCTTTATAGATTTTGGATACTAGCCCTTGGTCCGATATGTCATTTGCAAATATCTTTTCCCATTCCGTTGGTTGCCTTTTCGTTTTGTTGGTTGTTTCCTTTGCTGTACAGAGCTTTTTATGTTCATAAGTTCCCAGTAATTCACTTTTGCTTTAATTCCCTTGCTTTTGGGGATGTGTCGAGTAAGAGATTGCTACGGCTAAGGTCAGAGAGGTCTTTTCCTGCTTTCTCCTCTAGGGTTTTGATGGTTTCCTGTCTCACATTCAGGTCCTTTATCCACTTTGAGTTTATTTTTGTGAATGGTGTGAGAAAGTGGTCTAGTTTCAACTAGACCAGCATGTTGCTGTCCAGTTCTCCCAGCACCATTTGTTAAAGAGACTGTCTTTTTTCCATTGGATGTTCTTTCCTGCTTTGTCAAAGATGAGTTGGCCATACGTTTGTGGGTCTAGTTCTGGGGTTTCTATTCGATTCCATTGGTCTATGTGTCTGTTTTTGTGCCAATACCATGCTGTCTTGATGATGACAGCTTTGTAGTAGAGGCTAAAGCTTGGGATTGTGATGCCTCCTGCTTTGGTCTTCTTCTTCAAAATTACTTTGGCTATTCGGGGCCTTTTGTGGTTCCATATGAATTTTAGGGTTGCTTGTTCTAGTTTCGAGAAGAATGCTGGTGCAATTTTGATTGGGATTGCATTGAATGTGTAGATAGCTTTGGGTAGTATTGACATTTTAACAATATTTATTCTTCCAATCCATGAGCAGGGAATGTCTTTCCATTTCTTTATATCTTCTTCAATTACCTGCATAAGCTTTCTATAGTTTTCAGCATACAGATCTTTTACATCTTTGGTTAGATTTATTCCTAGGTATTTTATGCTTCTTAATGCAATTGTGAATGGGATCAGTTTCTTTATTTGTCTTTCTGTTGCTTCATTGTTAGTGTATAAGAATGCAACTGATTTCTGTACATTGATTTTGTATCCTGCAACTTTGCTGAATTCATGTATCAGTTCTAGCAGACTTTTGGTGGAGTCTATCGGATTTTCCATGTATAATATCATGTCATCTGCAAAAAGCGAAAGCTTGACTTCATCTTTGCTAATTTTGATGCCTTTGATTTCCTTTTGTTGAATTGCTGATGCTAGAACTTCCAGCACGATGTTAAACAACAGCGGTGAGAGTGGGCATCCCTGTCGTGTTCCTGATCTCAGGGAAAAAGCTCTCAGTTTTTCCCCATTGAGGATGATGTTAGCTGTGGGTTTTTCATAAGTGGCTTTTATGATCTTTAAGTGTGTTCCTTCTATCCCGACTTTCTCAAGGGTTTTTATTAAGAAACGGTGCTGAATTTTATCAAAGGCCTTTTCTGCATCGATTGACAGGATCATATGGTTCTTCTTTTTTTTTCTTTTGTTAATGTGATGTATCACGTTGATTGATTTGCGAATGTTGAACCAGCCCTGCAGCCCAGGAATGAATCCCACTTGATCATGGTGAATAATTCTTTTTATATGCCGTTGAATTCGATTTGCTAGTATCTTATTGAGAATTTTTGCATCCATATTCATCAGGGATATTGGCCTGTAGTTCTCTTTTTTTACTGGGTCTCTGTCAGGTTTAGGAATCAAAGTAATACTGGCTTCATAGAATGAGTCTGGAAGTTTTCCTTCCCTTTCTATTTCTTGGAATAGCTTGAGAAGGATAGGTATTATCTCTGCTTTAAACGTCTGGTAGAAGTCCCCTGGGAAGCCATCTGGTCCTGGACTCTTATTTGTTGGGAGATTTTTGATAAATGATTCAATTTCTTTGCTGGTTATGGGTCTGTTCAAGCTTTCTATTTCCTCCTGATTGAGTTTTGGAAGAGTGTGGGTGTTTAGGAATTTGTCCATTTCTTCCAGGTTGTCCAATTTGTTGGCATATAATTTTTCATAGTATTCCCTGATAATTGTACCTCTGAGGGATTGGTTGTGCTAATTCCATTTTCATTCATGATTTTATCTATTTGGGTCATCTCCTTTTTCTTTTTGAGAAGCCTGGCTAGAAGTTTGTCAATTTTGTTTATTTTTTCAAAAAACCAACTCTTGGTTTTGTTGAACTGCTCTACAGTTTTTTTAGATTCTATATTGTTTATTTCTGCTCTGATCTTTATTATTTCTCTTCTTCTGCTGGGTTTAGGCTGCCTTTGCTGTTCTGCTTCTATTTCCTTTAGGTGTGCTGTTAGATTTTGTATTTGGGATTTTTCTTGTTTCTTGAGATAGGCCTGGATTGCAATGTATTTTCCTCTCAGGACTGCCTTCGCTGCGTCCCAAAGCATTTGGATTGTTGTATTTTCATTTTCGTTTGTTTCCATATATTTTTTAATTTCTTCTCTAATTGCCTGGTTGACCCACTCATTCGTTAGTAGGGTGTTCTTTAACCTCCATGCTTTTGGAGGCTTTCCAGACTTTTTCCTGTAGTTGATTTCAAGCTTCATAGCATTGTGGTCTGAAAGTATGCATGGTATAATTTCAATTCTTGTAAACTTATGAGGGGCTGTTTTGTGACCCAGTATATAATCTATCTTGGAGAATGTTCCATGTGCACTCGAGAAGAAAGTATATTCTGTTGCTTTGGGATGCAGAGTTCTAAATATATCTGTCAAGTCCATCTGATCCAAGGTATCATCAGGGCCCTTGTTTCTTTGTTGACCGTGTGTCTAGATGATCTATCCATTTCTGTAAGTGGGGTGTTACAGTCCCCTGTAAGTACCACATTCTTATCAATAAGGTTGCTTATATTTATGAATAACTGTTTTATATATTTGGGGGCTCTGGTATTCGGCGCATAGACATTTATAATTGTTAGCTCTTCCTGATGGATAGACCTTGTAATTATTATATAATGCCCTTCTTCATCTCTTGTTACAGCCTTTAATTTAAAGTCTAGTTTGTCTGATATAAGTATGGCTACTCCAGCTTTCTTTTGTCTTCCAGTAGCATGATAAATAGTTCTCCATCCCCTCACTCTCAATCTAAAGGTGTCCTCAGATCTAAAATGAGTCTCTTATAGACAGCAAATAGATGGGTCTTGTTTTTTTATCCATTCTGATAGCCTATGTCTTTTGGTTGGCGCATTTAATCCATTTACATTCAGTGTTATTATAGAAAGATACGGGTTTAGAGTCATTGTGATGTCCGTGTGTTTTATGCTTGTAGTGATGTCTCTGGTACTTTGTGTCACAGGATCCCCCTTAGGATCTCTTGTAGGGCTGGTTTAGTGGTGACAAATTCCTTCAGTTTTTGTTTGTTTGGGAAGACCTTTATCTCTCCTTCTATTCTAAATGACAGACTTGCTGGATAAAGGATTCTCGGCTGCATATTTTTTCTGTTTAGCACACTGAAGATATCGTGCCAAGCCTTTCTGGCCTGCCAAGTTTCAAAAGAGAGATCTGTCAAGAGTCTTATAGGTCTCCCTTTATATGTCAAGGGCACGTTTATCCCTTGCTGCTTTCAGAATTTTCTCTTTATCCTTGTATTTTGCCAGTTTCACTATGATATGTCGTGCAGACGATCAATTCAAGTTACGTCTGAAGGGAGTTCTCTGTGCCTCTTGGATTTCAATGCCTTTTTCCTTCCCCAGTTCAGGGAAGTTCTCAGCTATAATTTCTTCAAGTACCCCTTCAGCACTTTTCCCTCTCTCTTCCTCCTCTGGGATACCAATTATGCGTATATTATTTCTTTTAGTGTATCACTTAGTTCTCTAATTTTCCCCTCATACTCCTGGATTTTTTTGTCTCTCTTTCTCTCACCTTCCTCTTTTTCCATAATTTTATCTTCTAGTTCACCTATTCCTCTTCAATCGGAGCTGTCGTCGTTTCCATTTTGTTTTGCATGTCGTTTAAAGCGCTTTTCAGCTCCTCGTGACTGTTCCTTAGTCCCTTGATCTCTGTAGCAAGAGATTCTCTGCTGTCCTCTATACTCTTTTCAAGCCCAGCGATTAATTTTATGACTATTATTCTAAATTCACTTTCTGTTATATTATTTAAATCCTTTTTGATCAGTTCATTAGCTGTTGTTATTTCCTAGAGATTCTTCTGAGGGGAATTCTTCTGTTTGGTCATTTTGGATAGTCCCTGGAGTGGTGAGGACCTGCAGGGCACTTCTCCTGTGCTGTAGTGTATAACTGGAGTTGGTGGGCGGGGCCGCAGTCCGACCTGATGTCTGCCCCAGCCCACTGCTGGGGCCACAGTCAGACTGGTGTGTGCCTTCTCTTCCCCTCTCCTAGGGGCGGGATTCACTGTGGGGTGGCGTGGCCTGTCTGGGCTACTTGCACGCTGCCAGTCTTGTGGTGCTGGGGATCTGGCATCTTAGCTGGGGTGGGTAGGCAAGGTGCACGGGGGCAGGAGGGGCAGGCTCAGCTCGCTTCTCCTTAGGTGATCCACTTCAGGAGGGGTCCTGTGGCAGTGGGAGGGCGTCAGATCCGCTCCTGGAGGTTTGGCTCTGCAGAAGCACAGAGTTGGGTGTTTGTGCGGAGCAAAGAAGTTCCCTGGCAGGAACTGGTTCCCTTTGGGATTTTGGCTGGGGGATGGGCGGGGGAGATGGCGCTGGCGAGCACCTTTGTTCCCCACCAAACTGAGCTCTGTCTCCGGGGGCTCAGCAGCTCTCCCTCCCTTTGTCCTCCAGCCTTCCCACTTTCTGAGCAGAGCTGTTAACTTATGACCTCCCAGACGCTAAGTCGCGCTTGCTGTCGGAACACAGTCTGTCCAGTCCCTCCGCTTTTGCCAGCCAGACTCGGTGGCTCTGCTTGGCTGGCGAGCCGCCCCTCTGCCCTGGCTCCCTCCTGCCAGTCCGTGGAGCGTGCACTGCCTCGCCGCCCTTCCTACCCTCTTCCGTGGGCCTCTTGTCTGCGCTTGGCTCCGGAGACCCCGTCCTGCTAATCCTCTGGCGGTTTTCTGGGTTATTTAGGCAGGTGTAGGTGGAATCTAAGTGTTCAGCAGGACACGTGGTGAGCCCAGCGTCCTCCTATGCCGCCCATCTTCCCTCCTATCCTCACAATAAGTGTACTCTTAATCCCTTCACTTATTTCACCTACCTCCCCCTCTGATATCCTTTGTTTTAAACAAGTACCCTCAGTTAAAATTATTTTTTTTTCAGCAAGAACATGTTTTACTTGATGCATACTTCAGAATACACTGTAAGTTTTAGCTGATGCAAGAAGAATTTCTGTTTTTTTCACATTCAGTTACTTAAGAAACATTTTATCTGTGACTTAGGATGCTTTATTTTATGGTGATTAATCAGAACATTAAACATTCAATATTTAGAAGTCCAAAATTTATAATTGAAATCTGTATCAAATCTGTATCAAAATTTGTCAAATTTGACCATACTCATCTCCCTCAAGTACGTATACTTAATCAATTTAAAATAATCTAACTAATTAAAGTAAATTAAAATAGAAAAGCAAGAATCAGATATACCACTGGAAAGGAAAGATATGTGTCTGTTCATCCAACAACATCTCAGCCAATTTTGCAGTTTGAAAATAACTTAGATTTATTCAGTTAAAATATTCTCAAGCACCAAGCAAGATAAGCTAGTTCTCAGAATTGGGAATAATGAGTCCATCATCATATAAAAGATAGGATTTTAGAGGAGTCCAGCTTTAATCAAATAGCTTTAATCAAACATATATTTGAAGTTCAGTCAGTTCAAATCTGTGAAGAGACAGGGATGAGAAATAAGAATGCAATTATCTTTTTAGGCTTTAAAAAAAATAGAGAGATAGATATATACATAGATATACAAGATCTGTGTATATGTATCAGACAGTTTTAGTCCCAAAGAACTAAACTACTCTAAATAGTTTAAGAGGTACCTTATTATAGTTATTAAATGCTTTACTAACTTATCAAGTTAAATTAATAGACTCCAGGGTGACTTGAAAGACCAAGAATGACTCTTAAAGTCAAACTACAGAATCAACACAAAGGAAGATGTCTTTTAAGCCACCAGCGCCAGAAGCACACTCCACTACCATGGTTAAGGAAGCCTCTATAATCAGGATGGTGCCACATTCAGGAAGGGGCTGTGATCTGGAGAGCTCTGCTACTGTTGCCGGTTCCAGAATCCCACCATGCCAGCTATGATTTGTACCAACGAAATAAACATCCTGTGCCCTACTTCTTGACTAACAAAGCTGATGGTTAGACAATGAGTCACTTATTAATGCTGCCTGGAGGGGCAGGGAGTGGAGGAAAAGTAATGACTCCCTTAATGTGCTTACCAGCAGAAAAGAAGAAGCAGAAGTTCAATCTCCATCTCACTTTTATTTTCAAATGCCAGGCATATTCATCTGACTGGCTGAAGCTAAAACACATTGAATCCTAACTACAAAGGAGTCTTAAAAATAATATTTTTTAGCTCTCCATCCTCTTCAGTACAGGAAGACACCTGGAACGAGAGGAAATGGATGTTGAACACTAATGTACCATATCCCTTTGGTAACTCAACATACATACACATCATTTTCCACATTCAACAACCTTCAAAAGTAACAATAAGCAACAACCATATTCCAAACTGATATGGTACAAATGTAGCTTTTTAAAAATTTTAAACATTTATTTATTTATTTTTTAGAGAGAGAGTACAAGCTGGGGAGGGGCAGAGAGAGAGGGAGAGAGAGACTCCAATACAAGCTCTGTACTGTCAGCACAGTGGCCCATGTGTGGTTCAAACCCACGAACTGTGAGATCATGACTTGAGCTGAAGTCAGACACAACTGACTGAGCCACCCAGGTGCCCCAACAAATATAGCTTTTACAAATGAAAATATATGTACCCTTTCCCCAAACAAGAAATTCAAATCTGTCCGTGTCAGGGTGAAAGTTTATTCTTCCTCTAATGAACTATATTAGAAAGTTACCTATGTACAACACTATATAAAATATCACAAGAAATAAGGAGCCCAAGTCATTTAATATGTACATACAAAACAGTACATGGAAGAAAGTATGACTATTATAGTCTTCATTTAATAAAATTGCAGTTACAATTTATAACTTCCTTCTTCCTCTACCCATTTCTTATTCCCTTTGCCTTCAGCCAGCACCTAGGCTGGTAAAGACCTTTTAATTTGATATGGTGACTCAAATGTTTTTTCCTCAGAGAGGAAATGAGAGCCTATAATGACTTCCTATGGCTACAGCTGGAAATGGTAGTCTTTGGCATGCTCCAGAATATTTCAAATAATAAACCCCTTGCTGCCCACAATGTATGGCAGCACCCTTAGCTGAAAGAACATCTGGAAAAGATGGTGTTTGGCTTTCTAGCCTCTACAGTAGACAAAGCACTTCAAGAAGCATGAAATGGGTGCAGTGATCCACTTCTTTCACCACAGTAATGAATAGGGGAAAAAAGCACTACGGTTCTATTACTTTTACCATAGTAAGTAGAGAAATAAAAGCTACCCTTTTATCTACTTCTACATGGTTATGCTCTAAGGTCTGAAACAGCGTTAAGCTTTAGGTATATAAAGACAAGACAATTAAAGTCACAAAGAAATTGAGTTTGGTACAAAAGCAGCCACCACAAACTTATAATCAGGAAAAGTCATTTCTGCCTCCCTCCCAGATCCTAGCAATGTGACTTCTCTACATTTAGAACACTCCCAAGTACCATGAGTGTTATTAAACCCATACAGCTTAGGGGCATCTGGGTGGCTCCGTCGGTTGAGCGTCCGACTTCAGCTCGGGTCATGATCTCACAGTCTGTGAGTTCGAGCCCCGCGTCGGGCTCTGTGCTGACAGATCAGAGCCCGGGGCCTGTTTCAGATTCTGTGTCTCCTTCTCTCTCTGACCCTCCCTCATTCATGCTCTGTCTCTCTCTGTCTCAAAAATAAAATAAAACGTTAAAAAAATTTTAAAAAAATACAGCTTGTATGACTCATCTTTATGTGGGGCCCAGGAGGAAATACTGTTCATGTAGATTTCTCAAATAATTCATTCAAAGCCCCATGGCTTTGAAAGGTAAAAGTTTCTGATAACTTATGAGAGAAAAGCACTTCTTCAGTTTCTTTGAATAATTTTTCCTTAATGTCAGGATGTGTTTTTGGCTCTTTCCAAGCAATTCATGCTACCAAGCTAGAAGATAGCACCTTTTGTGGCTCTGTTGAGTACTGCTAAGATGCACACAGATACAGATCAGGCAATGACTAAGACTGATTTTTGCCTCATTAGTAACACCTGTTAATGTTTTAAGAAAACATCAAAAAAGAAAAAATCAAGCAATCACAATCATAGGAGAAACTTCAAAGTTAATCTGTCATGTAATAATTTGTTGACAGGTTGGTTATCGGAAAGACATGGAACAAGAAGATGCAGCAGAAACAGTCAAAACTAGAGGAAATGAGTCATCTGTCATTCTAACAGGATTAGAAGGAAATACTTTATATCACTTCAGAGTGAGGGCTTATAATGGTGCTGGATATGGGCCACCTAGCAGTGAAGTGAGTGCAACCACCAAGAAATCCCGTAAGTGACCTGGGCTTTTTGTTTGTTTCAGACAGAAGGGGATATATCTGTTAACATTTCTGAAAGCCATGTGAGATACATAATAAGGAGAGCTAAAGGGGAGTTTTGATTCTTAGTCTTGCTTCCATGCTTAGATCTGAATTCCAAATCTAGCTCAAAACATTTTGTATTCACAGTAGATAAAGGTTATCTTCCTGTGAAACAAGGCCAAGCAATTTTGACACAGAAAGAAGATAAAAGGATTCTGGTTCAAAAGCTCAGTAGAGTAGCCATTAAAATGACACTCCTGGAGCAAAAACCTTCCTTATCTGACTCCAGCTGGAAAGAAGCCTATGGTGTCAGCCAACTACTAAACACAAGAAAAGACTGAAATACAAAGATTTAAGTGAAGAAATGTATTTAAGACTCCTTATCAGTTCACTTTCACTTTTTATTTTGCAGCCCCTAGTCAAGCACCTAGCAATCTCAGGTGGGAACAGCAAGGTTCTCAACTTTCTCTTGGCTGGGAACCTGTCAGACCATTAGCCAATGAATCTGAAGTCATGGGCTACAAGGTCAGTGTGCTTCTTCACTCTCTGGTATAGATATTCAGCTCAAAAACTGTTATTATGAGGATGTACAGTTAATAAGGCATAAAAAGACCCATTAGCATACCTGTTTTTTTGCCAATAATTTTCTACCTATAACGTAGGAAAAAGTCTCCCTCCAATGGGAAAGCCAAGGCAGTCAAAATCAGTTTCAACTGAAAAGATATAGGAAGGGAAGAAGTAGGAAAAGCAGCAACAATTTGAACACAGGATGAAGATGGCTCCATGAAGCACATGTGAGGGCCAGCAAAACTTGGGCAGAGTCCTGGAATTCTTTCCCAGTAGACAAACTTTTCTGGCAGATAACAAAGACTGGATGACTTAATTTGAGTGGAAAGACTCTATTAGCAGAAAAAAGAAGAAATGCTAAGGCCAGCACTCTGGGTTAAGAAAGAGTCCATGGAGAGGCAGCAAGCTCCAAAATAGACACAGCATTTCACATACAGTCATCCTGCAATGTACCAGCAAGAGGGCTGGGAATATAAAAACATTTAGTTCGTTTTTGAAAAACAACTTTGAAAAAAAAAAGAAAAACAACTTTTTCTCTAATTTTAAAATATATATGTGGTCTATGTATTGAATTGGCTGAATTTAAAATTCTTTTTTCATCAGATTCCATGATTGTCTTAAACTCCATATAGAATCATTACTTGAGTATTATTTATATAATAAACTTTAAGCATTTTAATGATAATATTTAGACTGAAAATCATCATTAATGTGGCTTTTCAATCATCAGAAAGGGTAACACAGTATTTTATATATAAAGTGCTAAAACTCTGAAACTAACAACTGAAGAAGTTATAAATGGAATATATTTTTTAAGGTAAGTAATTCCCATTAACATATTTTAAGATACACATTATATTATTTCTTACAGACTGTAATTAATGTGGATTGCAGACACTTTCATTACTCAACCACACACACTGAAATCTGTTCTCATTCTCAGAGATATTGAATTTGATCTTTTGGGGGAGGGCAGGTGAGCTATTTTTTTAATCCAGCTAGAAGTATAGTATGCAATTACTTATGAGTGTATATCAGATGTGTGTTTTTCCAGCATGGACTTGCATTTGTTAGGTATAGTGGGAAAATAACACTAGCTTCTGAGTCAGACAGACTTTTGTTACTTTTGTGTTACTCTGAGCAAGTTGCTTGATCTCTCTGGGTCTCATTTTCTTAACTTCAAAATCGCAAAATAAAAATAAAATAATATATATCACACAGGATTGTTTTAAGGGTTAAATAAGATAATTTATGTAAAATAGTACATAGCTGTTAGCATATAGAATGTGCTTACTTAAAAATAGCTACTATTTATTCTAATTTTTGGAGGAGAATATCTGGTTAGGTGAAATTTTAACAAAAGGGACTGATCTTTGAAAACTGCTTGCCAGTTCTGTCTACAGGAAGACAGTACAAGTCACCCTAGAATACCTTCTTGTTGGGGGAAGAATCACTAGCTTGTTCCATCTTAGGTGTGTAAGTTAATGACAAGTAGGTACACATTTACAGAGGATTTTTCTTTCTTTTATTTCCTTGAAATAATTACACTTTCTTATGTCCTTGAGAAGAAACAGCTGCTCCCTAAGAGAGGAGTCTGTTGATAACAAATGGAGTGAAACCTCAAAGCCTGTTCTTTTGCAACTAAACATTTTTAGAATTTCTGACCGACAGGATAATCCCCAATGAGAGACTTATTGGCAGAAATGTCACTAAGGGCCCCATGAGGGAAAGAACAGTTTAGGCTGATGACTGCAACTTAATGCAGAGCCTGGATTCTCCTGGGAAAGTCCAGTTTTCACAGAGCAGGTAGCTCTGGCTGAAATCTCCTCCTGATGCAGGCACAGGGACTCCTGGGTGGCTCAGTCAGTTTAGGGTCTGACTTCGGCTCAGGTCATGATCTCATGGTTCATGAGTTCAAGGCCTGCATCAGAATCTCTACTTCAGCATAGATGCTCTTCGGATCCTCTGTCTCCCTCTCTCTCTGCCTCTCTCTCTCTCTCTCTCTCTCCTTCTCTCTCTCCACCCCTCAAAAATAAATAAACATTAAACAAAGAGAAACAGTAGGCACACCTGGGTGGCTTAGTCTGTAAGCATAGGACTTCAGCTCAGGTGGTGATCTCACAGTTTCTGGGTTCGAGCCCACATAGGGCTCTGTGCTGACACCTCAGATCCTGGGGCCTTCTTCAGAGTCTGTGTCTCCCTCTCTCTCTCTGCTCCTCTCCTGCTTGCACTCTCTTTATAAATAAATAAATAAATAAATAAATAAATAAAACATTAACAAAAAAGAATAGCTGCAAATTTAAACTAAACGATGTAACCCAGAGAACACAAGCTTGTAGCCCCCTTTTCTGAGTATGACTCTGAGGAAAACTTCTCTAGCCCAGACAAGATCTGCACTGCAGCTAAAGAGCTGTGCCCCTGCAGGGAGGTTCACACAAGTGTGGAATGGCCAAGGCTGAGCATGAAACTCAGAGGAAAATGATCTCTTTGATTCCTACTACATCCCCACAAATTACTGACAAACCAAGAATGACCTAACCTCTGGACCAAGAATGCCAGTACAATAGTGGGCCACCTAATTAGTGTATGGCAGTCACAAAGACTAACTAAAGTAGGGACAAGTCAGCACACTACTTCCCTATCCAGAAGGTAATTTGAGGTAGAGGACTTCCTGCTAAACAGGGTAAGAGAAAGCTTCCACCATTAATTCCAATATCAAAAAGAGAAGTAAATTTATTTTTGCTCCTTATCTTTGCTAAGTTACTTTACTTTTATAAGCAAAAGACATCACTAGAAATGTACATCATATCTACATACGTAAGTTTCAGCCTGTGACAACTTGGAGTCAATGCTTAGATTTAAAATGATAAGATTACATATTCCACATTTTGTATTAAGTCCAGTGTAAAGTAGATGAATTCATAAAGGTCTTTAGCTCAAAGTTTTCTGGATTTTGAAAATTATTGAAAGATGATAAAAATGGAGAAAAATAGATTTGTTCTCCAGACTTGACCCATAAATAATATACTCAATTTTTTTTTACTTATAGTTAGGATACTATATACGAGATTTAACTCATTCTTTGAAAACAAACCACAAAGATAGCATAATAAAATAATAAGAAGTTAAAATAGTTGAATTTGACTAATCCATTTTCTAAGAACCATGTATCTGGCTTGTTTACTTAACTTCAGAATTGAAGTGTCAATATATATATAAGGCTAATACATTAACAGAAAATTATATGAGACATTTTGTGCAAGGTGTTAAGAAAAAGGAGGTCTCCTCATCATAAATCTTATTGGGAACTTGACCAAGAATGTAGTGGAAGAAGGATAGAATCAACCCATATGATTGTGTCAGAGGTGACACATTAGAATTAAATCCATTCAGATAAATATGAAGTATTACCTAGCTGTGAAATTTCTTACTGCATTTTTGAGATCATCCAAGAGATCCTGAACTTCCTGAGATTTTGTTTAACAAGCCCAGATTTGACAGTAATAGTTTCAAGACATCACAGTTTTTCATTTAAAACTAAGAGAAATACAAGCTTGAACAACCAGAAGAAAATTGGGCAATTCCAGATATGGCTACAAAATAATGTCACTCATATAAAATAACTCTCCATTTGAAAAGTTGAATCAAATTTGGGCATTTATTTGTGTATTTAGGACTTCTTCAGGTCAATTATTATTATTTTATTTTCTTGTCTTTACATTTTCAAATTCATAAATAGTAACCTATATTATTAATATATTATTTATAAGTGATCAGGAAAATGGAGAAAAATTTCAAATATTTTTTTCTAATGTAATGTATTTTTCCCAAATAAATTCTTTTCAAAGAAGAAAATTTCATTTTTGTAATTCCTCTAGTGTGAGGTCTATATGTAGATTCTTTACCAATTTGGGCATATCTGTTACTGGCATTCCTAAAGAAACACCAATACCAATAACAAAGCTGTGGTGTAAAGCATATTCAGCCATAATTCTCCTTAATAATCTTGAGCATGGAGGAACTTTTTCTTTATATTCTGAAAGAAGCTTACCAAGATTATAAAGTAAAACAACCATCTTATCTCCACTTTATTCTTCTCACATAGATTTAAGTTCAAGTGAAAGGGAAAATAATTATCAAATCCCGAGGAGCTATACTTTCACTTGTGCAAATATTACCTTCCCCAGCAAAAGAAACTTTTATATACTCAGAAAATAATGCAAGCAGTTCAGAAGGAATTCAGGACAAGGACCTCAGGCTACATCCAAAAAAAAATAAGGTCTTATTTTTCTAGTCTACATCTACAAAATATCCTTTCCTAGATATACAACTACTTTTCCGTACATCTCCCCCCATCACCTCTACTTTCTGCCTATTTACAGAGCCAAAGAGAGTAACGGAAAATCAGGCTCAAAGTTTACATGTTATTATGTGATCCATCAATATAAACAGAAGTTTATATTTATTTATCTAACTTAGATAGCAGGGCCTTCCAGACTCCTGAGATATATGTACGCTTGGATTGATATTTTATTCCACACCCTACAGAATTCTGAAACCCACCTCTATATTTATCCAGGAAGCCAACCTCTATATTTATGCAGCTTCTCAGGGGACTTAATGTCTATGATCATTCTAGTCTCACTGATTTCCGGTATCTTGCAGTTGTTCCTTCATGTTATTTTCACCCTATGTATGGACACAGCCTCTTTCTTGTGATACCCCAAAATTTAAAAAGACTCATATATAATTCTCTTACATGTAATTATGCTTGAAATTTTTCATTATAAAATATTTTTAAAATGAAAACAGAAATGACATATATTATTAAATATATGCATGTACAAAGCAGACTTGATATAAATGTTGGCGGGAGCAGGCAGAGTGAAAAGCACACCTTAGATGCAAGGATCTGAAAATTGTCCATAGGAAGTCCTGTTCTTAAAAGTGCATCTGGCTATACTCCAGTCAGTGGCTTCTTACTGGGACTTGTGCTTCCCAACTTTTTTCATCTTGCTTCTACCATTTTGCTGACTTGTCCCCACCCTCCTCTCTCCACTAGAGCTTCAGATTCCTTGCCCTCTATTATGAAGAGCAGCTGTCCCCATTGACTATTCCCAAGATGCTCAGCTGCTGAATAGGCCTTCCTTTTAATTGGATCCATCCTTCTCAGGGGGCACTTTATAGTAAAACCAGCAAAATTTATTGTTATATCTTTAAGCATACTCATGACATTATTCTGTTAGCATCAGACATATGGACTAGCCATTTCCAGATCATGCCTTTCAGAATAGCAGTACAGCTTTAATTTTTTTTGTTTAGAATTACCTCTTTGAATAACTCACTCCTCCCAGCTGTTAAGGAGAATTTGAGAATAGTCTTGAAAATACACTTTCCTTTATGCCTAAAGATAGCTGCCATGGTAACTGCCATTCTGTAAATGTCCAGATTCGCAAAGTATTCTCTGGCCTCCTTATTGTCAATAACTATTTCTGACATGTCTTGACTTACCCTTGACTTAACTCCTTAGCTAACTCACACATTCCTCATTCTAATTCATGTTTTCTAAATCAGGATTTTAAAATGAGCCAAGATTCTCTAAAGTATCTAAGACTAACCATTAATTTAATGTATCTTTTCACTTAGTATACCCACTTACTGGCTCATAGCATCACATCTCCCTGGATGTATTGGTAAAAGCCACATTTAATTTCAAACTCCTTTTGCTACCATTAACTGACATTTTTCCTGTGTTTACCTTTTGTTTCTAAATCTCAACTGATCCACAAATTTTTTTTTCAACTCTGGATTTTACAGAAGCATTAGATATGCATTACTAGCTGCATTTTTCTTTGTCATAAGAATTGTAATTTATTGAACCATAACAAGAATGTCCTCTAAAACAGTCACTCCCCTGCCAATCCCCACCAATTTACATACTTTCTCATTGCCATAAATTTGCTTTCTAATTACCTCATGTGGATGATTAGAATTCTAATTCATTACACTGCTACAGTCAAAATGAGAAACCTAAATTCTGGCACAATTATAATTTTTTAAGCCGAAAGAACCTGCTATGGGCATGCTCTGAGAAATGTTTCTGATTCCTCAAGTCTTGACCAAGTACCCATGCTGTGCATTGCTATCTCACTAAACACAGTTCCTATTGCAGTATATATCACACTTCATTGCATTGATATCTGCATGTAAGTGCCATGAGAGCAGGAACGATGTGGTCTTGTTCTCTTATGAATCTCTGATACATAGCACTGTTCCTGGCCCACATGATATGCCCAATAAATATTTGATGATACTCCTATCATTCTGAAGCTACGCTAAGGCTATGACTTCCTTCCCTATAAGTATTTCAGTACATACAATTATTGCACAGGTTATATACTTTTCAAGAGAAGTTACTTCTCTCCTAAAACCCTGAAGTAAACTTAAATCTGTGAAAGATAAAGGAAATGAAATTGAGGGACCATATATTACCAGAATGCAAAGGGGAGAATCAGATGCAGGCAGACTTCAATATATATCAATATTGTTCTGCTAAAGTTTATTCCCCTCTATGTACATTGGTTCAAGTGCAAAACATCTTTTTAGAAGGAAAAAAAGTATAAATTTTTTGTCTAACTTCCTAAGACAGTCCATCTTTTATGATGCAATTGAAATACTGACCACTGACAAAGAACAATAATGGCAACAGAAGTAGCTTTCTATTACCATGCACCAGGTCCTATGATGGGCATTTTATATGCATTCTCCCATTTCATTCTCCTAACAAAGCCATGAAAGAAAAATTGTTATCTTTATTATATACTAGAGTCACTCGAGGTTTAGAAAGATTAGTAACTTGCCCAAATTTGCCCAGACAGGAATATGGAGATTGTGTTTTGTTTTGTTTTGTTTTGTTTTGTTTTGCTTTGTTTTGTTTGTGGGAGATTGTTTTGAATTGGGATCTGTAAGTAGATACAATATAATATAGCTCTGAAACAGCTCTTAACTGATCATCAGAACACTAACCTTCCAATGCAATATTTTCCCTAACTAGCCACCTGATCTTGTATAAATTGCATAACTCCTGTGTTCTTTGCTTTCTAATATGTAAACATGGGATAATTCTATGTTCTAATTTGTAATTCTGAAATTTCCATGAATACATGTTCTATTCTAGTACCACGGACAGGTGTTGAAAAAGCCTTCCCTCTACTGGCCAAAGTCTCCAAATGCCAGTTCACAGAAAAGCAAACAACAAAAATAAAAGTAAAAACACTAAAATGTTAACTTCAAGCCATTTCTTACATTGTTAAGGATTTATTATTGATACGTTTAAGAAATTATCACTTTAGTCCTTTCAATTGAAGAGGACAGCTGTGAGTACTCACTCGGGATACTATCCATTTCAATAACCAAGAGTAAAAGACTTTTAGTGATATGCCCCCTCACTACCTACTGCCCTAGTCTCAATATCACCATCTCCATATATCTTCTGTTTATTCCATACCTAATGGTATGGTTTTGTACTGCTTGGGTGTATTTTTTAATCTTCTCTTATCTTTTCCTAGAATTCTCATCCTTTTCTCCAACTGGTAAACTCTATTTATCTTCACATACTTAGTTCAGGCATCTCCTCCTCTAAAACGTGTTTCCTAACCCACAGACAGAATTAAATTCTCTCTTCTATATTTTCATAGCATCTTTTTACACTTCCAGTGCTGCACATAGCACATGCATTATATTTGCTTACATATCTGTCAAAGATGTAAGCTCCCTCTGCTCAAAATGTGACATACAGTAGTCAGTCAATAAACATTTGGAATCCTCAACTGAATAGCAAATGTTTAAACCTCTGCTATTATTTCCAGGTTTTTTACAGGCAAGAGGGGCACAGCAACAGTCAAGTTATTGAAACACAGAAACCTCAAGCAGTAGTACCACTCCCTGATGCTGGAGTCTATATTATTGAAGTTCGAGCATACAGTGAAGGAGGGGATGGAACGGCTAGTTCCCAAATCAGGGTGCCATCCTATTCAGGTATGTTTTGATTGACATAATAGGCTTAATTTGATGACTACCAACAAATAGTGTAAGCCTCACCAAAATTAATATGATGAATTGCATGGTTCACATGAAGGGTCTCATTTCTCACTCTGATTTCCATACCATCCTCCAATTAATTCAAACCATGGCAGTATGTCCATAAGTGCAGAATTTCTACAAATCTAGAAAGGGGTTGATCTTTTCATTAGAATGTGCTCATTTGTGAAATTTCCTTGCCTATCATGGTCTCAAGCAGCACCTTGCTGGCTATTTCAGCTTTGCAATATTTTTTTTAATGTTTGTTTATTTTTGAGAGAGAGACAGAGACAAAGACAGAGTATGAGCATGAGCATGAGCAGAGGAGGGGCAGAGAGAGGGGAGAGACAGAATCTGAAGCAGGGTCCAGGCTCTGAGCTGTCAGCACAGATCAGCACAGAGCACAACACAGGGCTTTAACTCACGAACCGTGAGATCATGACCTGGGACTTAACTGACTGAGCCACCTAGGTGCCCCTGCAATATTGCTTTTAAACTGCCATTGCACTACTTTAACATACTCATTTTTCTATTATCTTGGTCACCTTTATCATTAGATAATGGAGAATGAGGTACAGGAAAGTTTAAAGGAAATTCTTCTTAAAATTAAACTTTGATCATGTTTATTGATTTCAAAATAAATTGTAAATTCTATTGTGTATTATTTTTGTATTGCTTTGTCAGCTTTACTGAGATATAACTCATATATAAAATTTTGTAGGTTTAAGGTATACAACTTGTTGATTTGATACACTTATACATTGCAAATTTATTACCACCATAGCATTATCTAACTAACACCTTCATTGCCTCATATAACTGCCATTTCTTTTTGTAGTGAGAACATTTAAACTTTACTCCCTTAGCAACTTTCAAGTATGTACTACAGTATTATTAACTGTACACTAGATTTCCAGAATTTATTTGTGACTCATTGTTATTATTAACAATATTAATAATTTCCAGCTTTTACTGAGCCTTTATTATGTGTTAGGCACGATCATAAGTCCTTTAAATACATCATCTTATTCAGTCTTAGTAACAATTATATGAAGTAGATGGCATTATTCATATTTTACAGAGAAATTTTAAGTAACTTGCCTAAGATCTAAGTGGAAGAACCAGGATTTGGACCCAGGTATGGTTGTCTCCAAGGCCACATATCTTTACCTCTTTACCACTACCATCATTATTACATCAGCAAAGGAATTATAGGACAAAAACTTTACAAATTTGGTAATGAATAACCATTTCATTGATGTAGTCAAAAAAGGAAACAAAAGATTTAATAAAGTATGCAAATCTCTCATTAAGAAAATATTAGACAATTTTCATTAAGTCCTTGAATAAAAATATGTAAAGTGCATTTAATTAATGGGAAATTATGAACATTATTTATTATCATTCTCAAGCAGAATTGTCAGCCCAAAGGGAGGTATCCAGTGATATCCTATAGGACTCTGTATGTGGCTTCATTGTATTCAACATATTTATCAATTTGGATTAAGACAAAGGCATTATATATGAATTTTTTTGATGCCAAAAAATGAGGTAGAAAAAAAATAAAAATAAATGAGGTAGAAGGCAAATATAGGGAAGAAAACAATTAGAATGAAACTTTGAGGGGAAAAAAAACATTGACATAATATTTGATAAGTAAACTCTTACATAAAAATACAAGATGAGGGGCACCTGGGTGCCTCAGTTGGTTTAATGTCCAACTCTTGATTTCGGCTCAGATTATGATCTCACACGTTGTGAGATCCAGCCCTGTGTTGGGCCTCGTGCTGATTGTGCAGCCTGCCTGGGATTCTCTCACTCCCTCTCTCTCTTCCCCTGTCCCTCCCCAGCTCTCTCTCTGTCTCCCTTTCTCGCTCTTTCTCTCTCTCTCTCAAAATAAATAAATAAACATTTTAAAAATACAAGATGAGATAAAGGATATTATTGGGACAATTGATAAAATTTGAATAATGTCTATAGATTACATTATATATATATATATATATATATATATATATATATAAATTTCCTCTTTTAAAAAATTCTACTGTGGCTATATAAGAAAATGTCTTATTTTAAGGAACTATGCATTAAAGTATTTAGGGTGAAAGGTACATCATGTCTGCAACTTACTTTCAAATGGCTCAGGAAAATGTATATATTTATAGAGAAAATAATAAAGCAACAATGATGAAACAAACATTTAAGGGATCTGGATGAATTCTTTGTTCTATTTTTATAGCTTTTTGACACATCTAAAATTATTTCAAAATGAAATGTTAAAAATAAAAAACACAAAATATAGGAAATCTGACACTTTTCAGAAATTCAGGTGAAAAGGCCTAAGAATTTAAATATATTGTGGCCCCACAAAAACTTAATACACTTTATGATTCATTTATAAAGTATAGTTTCAAGAGGAAGAAAGGTAATAATGTCTCCACACTGATTGGTTCACAATTGAACTGTTCATATGTGAGTATAAATTTTCAAGAGCACCTTGACAGATTATTTCCACAAAATGAAAAAGATTACAACTCTCTTCTTTATTTGCTTCATAAGTCTCAAATTTCTAAAAACAACAATACAATGAGCATTTACTGACCCTTGATCATATTCTTGGCATTATGCTAGGTGTTTTCTATATATTATCTTATCCTTTTAACAAACTTCTAAGTATTTTATTATTCTCCAAATCCCCAAGATTCCTTTCAACTCGAAGACAAAGTGTAAAGTGTCATCTGGACAATATCAGCCCCAAGTTTGAGAGTACTTATTAAAGACCTTGATTCTCCCATTGCACTGTAACTTCTATTCCATGAAAAACAAATTGTCAACTTTTATGTTTTAGTTAAAACGATATGGCTAGTGTAACACGTTTTCTGAGTTTTAATGAAGTGCAACATAATATTATCTATCACAGACCCATAAGCAACAATTGGTTTCTTTCTTATCATTTTCCAAAAACCAAAAGCTCCAAGAAGTTCAAGGACTTGCTCAAGTGAAAAAGCTATTGATTTTGCAGTTGGGACTAAGACATAATTCAGTGTAGTTGTTTGTATTTTGTTTTGATTTGCTATACTAAAATAATGTTTTTTTTTTCTTTGTGGATTCTATGTGAAATTTGAGCTATAGTCCCCACTTAGCATTCTGAAAGTGAGATGTTTTTGTAAAAGTATCATGTTAGTGGATTTGACAAGGACTCAGTCACTCTCAAAAAAAATAGAAAAAACTATTTTCACAGCTTTTATTATTAAGCATGCATACCACTCCAGTGAAGCTTTCTCCTTATGCCTTTCTTATAGCTCACATGTAGCCATGCACTTCCTAATAACCTCTTTTGTACAAGTTGAACTACATGTAACATTCTCTAATACGTTGATTAATAGTTTCATTAGCACCTTAGCTGTAAAAATTTTCAAAGTAAAGATTTGCTGCTGCTGTGTGTGTGTGTGTGTGTGTGTGTGTGTGTGTTACCAAACAAATGATTCTTCAGCTCTTAAGTAAACATCTGGGGAAAATTAGATACTATTTCCATAACAAAAATTATAACCAGATCCCATTAACACTCAACTCTGGCCAGAGAAGATAACTTGACAGAAGGATGATTCCAAAAATTGAATGGTACATTTATTTTATTATTAATCTATCATTAAGGTCTCAATCAAGGTCAAGGCCAGTCATTATTTTAAGAGAGACAATACATAAGAACATCTGTTTCCACTAATCCCAGCTCAGTGACTTCAAGCAAGTTCTATCTAAGCTCCAGTTCCCTCAACTGCAACAGGGGGATAAAAACAATACTTACTGCATAGGTATGTCATGAGGATCGAACAAGATAATATGTGTAAAGAGCTCAGTACAACACATTCCATATAGCAAGCATTCGTTAAATATCAATCATGATGATGATACTTCAGACTTCTGGCTTGAGGAACCATTAGTAAAGTTAAATCTAAGGGTAACATTTAGTTTATGTGAAGCTTAGTTATGTGGCATTACCTAAACTACTTCAAACTAATCAATTCAAATCAGTAAGTTTAATCTAACAGCCAACCCCCCTAATTCATTAACTGCATACAATAATTTGGTCTCAAGATGGAAGAATTTCTACTGGATGTAGGGAAGAGTGACGAAAGATGGCTCTCCTTTGCCAAGTTAGGTATGAAAAGCTAAAATTTAAGCCTGGTCAACTTAAACAGTTAAATAAATGAATAAGCTATGAGTATAATAAATTAAATAATTTTATTACTAAATTCAAAAATTGACTGAAGTAATTGAATTAGGAATTCTTATTGCCACAAACTTTTGCTAATTATTCTTGTTCCCTTTTCTGAACAATGTACTGTAGAAATTGTTTTATAATTCATACCTGGAATTTGGGATGTTTCCCATCAGTACATCATTGGTGAAAATTACACTAAATTTCCTGATTAGATTTTTTTTGATTTGACATAGCCTTTTATCACAGTATTCCATATATAGTTCTACCTTCCATGTAATTTTTGGGAAATCTTTATTTTATAAGCACACCCTCATTAGAAACAAACCCATACTGGGGCGCCTGGGTGGCGCAGTCGGTTAAGCGTCCGACTTCAGCCAGGTCACGATCTCGCGGTCCGTGAGTTCGAGCCCCGCGTCAGGCTCTGGGCTGATGGCTCGGAGCCTGGAGCCTGTTTCCGATTCTGTGTCTCCCTCTCTCTCTGCCCCTCCCCCGTTCATGCTCTGTCTCTCTCTGTCCCAAAAATAAATTAAAAAAAAAAAAAAAAAAAAAAAAAAAGAAACAAACCCATATTGCACTCATTAGTATTACATACCTAAAAACAATTCTTTCCTAGCTCAAGCAAAACCAAAATAATTTGCTCCATTTAATGCTTCTCTATTTTCACAGGTGGGAAAATCACTAGTGCTCAATCGACCCTCCACACACTTTCTCCATCTTCATCATCGGTAACATTACTCTTGGCATTGATGATTCCCTCAACCTCTTGGTGAAAACTGCAGCTTAATTTGCTTTGCTTTGCTTTGCTTTAGCGTGAAAATAGCGGTGAATAGAGTGTAGTGTAAGTGGAGACCCAGGACCCTGAGATGAGCTTTAAAATTTTGGGACTGCACATGGTGCACTTACAAGAGGTTGGGGGGGAATATGATTTATCCATCAGGTTTCTCTTTGATTTTGTAAATGGAGAGGACAGTTCTTGGTCCAATAAAAATATGCAGATTGTATGTAATGAATTTTTTTTGTAAGTAAAAGTAATTTCTGTCAAATGTATTCTTTACTTTTTTAATATGTTGGAATTTGATTTTATATCTGATGACCCTGAATGTGTGCCATCCATTTGTTAATTAAGTGGTCTCTAGCAGATCTGTTTCAAACACAAATACAAAACTGAGAATGAAAAGTTTGCTGAAGACTCTGCACCTATCATTTTTCCTTTGGCTAACTACCCCAATTGACAAACTGGTAGATGAATGAAAAAAATAACTCAGTTGTGTGATCCATTATAGGATAAGTACACAAAAATTTTCTCAAAAAATTATTAGTTACTGCATAGAAAAATAGCAAAATTTGTCAATATGCTATTCTATATGCATCCCTAGGGCAAATTATTAGGGTAGGGAATAAGCCATTTACATTAGCGCAAGGTAAATAGAAAGTGATTCCAAATGAATTTAAGTGCTATTGTTTTTCATTAATTACTATGTTATCCAGCTGCAAATATAGTGTTTATTTTAGTTACAAAAAGATTAAAGTCACACGCACAAATATGGTCACTAAAAACGGCAGACACTAATATGCTGCCAAAGGTGCTAACTTGAAAAAAAAATAAATACAGGACACAGCTTTCCCATTTCCCTACCTATTGCCAAAACAGATGTTGAATTAGGTCCAGGGCTTTCTTCTAATTGTCAACAATTTCAAGGACAATCAAAATTTGTTGTGCAAATAATTATGCATACAGATAGTCTGTGGATTAAAATGGTTCAAGCGTAACAAATAAATTTTTATTTTTAATATACTTCCATGCATCCAATACCACTTATAAAATATTAGCAACTACTAAAATAAAAAGAACATCTTGAATAAATTGATCTTTGAATTAAGCTGTGGAAATATGGCCTCAGTATAAGGGCTCAGCTAGTCTAACTAGCCATACACTACTTGGGAAATCATCCCCATTTGCAATTTTGGGGAGTTACCTTGAATGGAAGTGACCCTAGAGAGTTTGAAATTGTAGTGAAAGTTTTCTACTTGATGATAATCATATAGAAATTCCAACTGATATAAGAATATGCCACAGTTCACCTAATACCCAAGAAGATGCCTGAAGGGATAGTTATTGCAAAGTCAAATGCCAAAAAAAGAACTTGAAGAAACTAGTTTTGCAGATGATGTTAATATAAAAGAAAAGTAGTTTCTTTTCTTTTATAAAACCTAAGCCTGTTAATTCTGTTTGTACCATCCTTAACAGCAAGCAAAATGAAACATTAATAAGCTCACACTGCTGGCTCTAGAGGTTAATCTTTACAGAATCAGGATATATTGGAATTGTTGTTTTGAACATCCTAAAAGATTGGGTTCAGAGCCATAGCACAACTATTTAAGTTGCTTACTCATTCTCTCTGGGCGGGGGGGGGGGTGGAATTATATCCAAGACACCCCTAAACAAACAAGAAGTGATTTACAAGACTATTTTAGTTAACTGATTACTATAGTAAATGACTACAGATGGTGAATATTAAAGCCTGTGAATTATAACAACCAAGTGGCCTTCTTTCAGTACCCCTTTGGAGTGGGACAGGCTGGACTTTGCAAATAGAGGAATGCAAACTGTTTAGCAAGTAAAAATATAAAGATATAACTCTCATGAATATAGTGTAGCTTGCAGGAACAAATTTTGCATCTGAAAAAAAAGATGCAGCAAGAATTAAAGAGAACTATTCCATATTGATTAATCAAATAATTTTCTTTATTTTCTGTGATGTTTTATACTAGATTTAATGAAGGACTTTAAGAATTAAGTTATTACTGAAACTCTTATAAAATGAAGTCCAGTAAAATATGTCAGTTTGTAGCAAATTAAAATTAACCAATGTTTTCAACTAGCTGATGGATGGTACACGTCTGATAGAATATTTACAAGTAGAATGTCTGATGTATTCTTACAGGAATTTGAGATAAGGGATGTTTTTACTCAACCTGGAAAGAATATGTATTTTGCATCATAAACTATAAAAAACACAGGTTTTAAATGTTTATGTTATGTTTTTCTGTATTACATACTTGTTACTTTGTAGAAAACAGAACAGCATTCCTCATCAAGGTACATTATTTTTCAGCTGCAGTACTGACTGAGCTTTTTCTTGGATGGGATAATAACCGCACAGTCTTAAGTCACTAAAGAGACTGTATTTTTGTATAATGACAGTTGAACTATGAAGGAAAAAACACTTCATAAATAAAAATTTCATGAAAGTGAATGTTTTGCATACCCAAAATAAGGTACTGTGGACTCCATGTCAAACCGTTAAATATATTGTATACAATCTGTATATATACTATATATAATGGTATATATCATGTGGAAGGCACAGTCAGATAATAGTTCTGTGTACTGTTCTTGTAACACTAGATCTTTTTAATAAATAATTCTCTTTTTATTGACTTTTATCTTCTCTCCTGTGAGATACATGAATGGCATTATTTATTTCATTCAGACCACAGTATGATCATGATTATGGTAGTGTTTTTATGCTGAAAATATCACAATGTTAGTACTTTCTTAGTACTTTATGTTACAATTTTAGGTTCAAAAATCTGCATAGATGTCCATGGTAGTTCCAATTCAAAAAGTGGAAGCCATGTCAAAGAATAAACCAAAGAAGAATTAACAAATGGAATACATTTAGAATTAGACCCATGATTTATTTCTTCTCAAGAAAGGAGACTTTACCAAATGAGTTTTGAAAGAAGTTTGTTAAGTGCATAATTATGCTTTTATTTGGAACAGTCTGTAACAATCTATCCTAGGTACAATTTGCATAGATACATTTATTCATCTTTTGTGTTCCCTTAGCACCATGTATACATTTTTATTATACAAGCAATCACATGATTTTACAGTGATTTGTTTATGAATGTTTGTTTCTCTTCCACTCCCTAGGCTATGGATCCTCCAAAAGAGACTATCTTATATTTATCTTAGGATTTCTCCCACCAGTGCATAGCACAGGTACATATCAAGTGAGCAATTAATTGGGTTTAATTTAATGTTGCCCTTAAAATTTTCCTGTAGAACAGGCTTCCTACACCTAGGTGATCATCTAAGTCACCTGGGAACCCAGATTTCAGGGTCTGATTCACTAGGTCAGAGACTAGGGAACTTTATTTTCAAAATCTTCTCAAACACAAAATGATACACCCCTACTGAAGGGAATTTGGCAGTAAGTAGTACCATTTTGCATGAATTTACCCTTTGACCTAGCAATCACATGTCTAGGTATCTATCCCTAAGATAGACTAGCAAAAATATGTAATGTTGAGGAATAAGAATAAACAAGGCACACCACAACTGAAAACCTCTGGGATGCAGCAAAGGCGGTCTTAAGAGGAAAATATATAGTAATCCAGGCCTTCCTAAACAAGGAAGAAAGATCTCAGATACACAACCTAACATTACACCTTAAAGAACTGGAAAAAGAATAGCAAATAAAACCCAAAAACAGCAGAAGACAGGAAATAATAAAGATTAGAGCAGAAATCAATGCTATCGAAATTTAAAAAAAAAATGGTAGAATAGATCAATGAAACCAGAAGCTGGCTCTTTGAAAGAATTAACAAAATTTATAAACCACTAGCCAGTTTGATCAAAAAGAAAAAGGAAAGGACCCAAATAAATAAAATCAAGAATGAAAGAGGAGAGATCACAACCAACACAGCAGAAATAAAAACAATAATAAGAGAATATTAGGAGAAATTATATGCCAATAAAATGGGCAATCTGGAAGAAATGGACAAATTTCTAGAAACATATACACTACCAAAACTGAAACAGGAAGAAATAGAAAATTTGAACAGACCCATAATCAGTAAGGAAATCGAACTAGTAATCAAAAATCTCCTGAAAAACTAGAGTCCAGGGCCAGATGGCTTTCCAGGGGAATTCTACCAAACATTTAAGGAAGAGTTACCACCTATTCTCTAGAATATGTTCCAAAAAAATATAAATGGAAAGAAAACTTCCAAACTCATTCTATGAAGCCAGCATTACCTTGGTACCAAAACCAGACAGAGACCCCACTGAAAGGAAGAACTATAGACCAATTTCCCTGATGAACATGGATGCAAAAATCCTCAACAAGCTTTTACCTAACTGGCTCCAACAATACATTAAAAATGTTTTTCTCTACGACCAAGTGGGATTTATACCTGGGATGCAGGGTTAGTTCAATATCCACAAAACAATTAATGTAATTCATCACATCAATAAAAGAAAAGACAAGAACCATATGATCCTCTCAATAGATGCAGAGAAAGCATTTGACAAAATACAGCTTCCTTTCTTGATAAAAACACTTAAGAAAGTAGATATAGAAGGATCATACCTCAAAATCATAAAAGGCATATATGAAAAACCTAATGCTAATATCATCTTCAATGGGAAAAAACTGAGAGATTTCCCCCTAAGGTCAGGAACAAGACAGGGATGTCCACTCTCAACACTGTTATTCAACATAGTATTGGAAGTTTTTACCTCTGCAATCAAACAACATAACAAAATAAAAGGCATCCAAATCGGCCAAGAGGAGGTCAGACTTTCACTCTTCACAGATGACATGATACTCTACGTGGATAATCCAAAAGATTCCACAAAAAAAAAACTGCTAGAACTGATTCATGAATTCAGCAAAGTTGCAGGATATAAAATCAATGCACAGAAATCGATTGCGTTCTTATACACCAACAATGAAGCAACAGAAAGACAAATCAAGGAATCGATTCCATTTACAGTTGCACCAAAAACCATAAAATACCTAGGAATAAATCTAACCAAAGAGTTGAAAAATCTATACACTAAAAACTATAGAAAGCTTATGAAAGAAATTGAAGAAGACACAAAAAAATGAAAAAAGATTCCATGCTCCTGGATAGCAAGAACAAATATTGTTAAATGTCGATACTACTCAAAGCAATCTACATATTCAATGCAATCCCTATCAAAATAACAACAGCATTCTTCACAGAGCTAGAACAAATAATTCTAAAATTTGTATGGAACCAGAAAAGACCTTGGAACCAGAAAAAACTCCGAATAGCCAAAGCAATCTTGAAAAAGAAAACCAAAGCAGGAGGCATCATAATCCTGGACTTCAAACTATACTACAAAGCTGTAATCATCAACAGTATGGTACTGGCACAAGAACAGACACTCAGACCAATGGAACAGAATAGAGACCCCATAAATGGACCCACAAACATATGGCCAACTAATCTTTTACAAAGCAAGAAAGAATATCCAATGAAACAAAGACAGTCTCTTCAGCAAGTGGTGCTGGGAAAACTGGACAGCAACATGCAGAATGAACGTGGACCACTTTCTTACACCATGCACAAAAATAAACTTAAAAAGGATTAAAGACCTAAATGTAAGACAGGAATCCATCAAAATCCTTGAGGAGAAAGCAGGCAAAAACATCTTTAATCTTGGCTGCAGCAACTTTTTACTCAACATGTCTCCGGAGGCAAGGGAAACAAAAGCAAAAGTGAACTATTGGGACCTCATCAAAATAAAAAGCTTCTACACAGCGAAGGAAACAATCAGCAAAACTAAAAGGCAACCGACAGAATGGGAGAAGATATTTGCAAATGACATATCAGATAAAGGGTTAGTATCCAAATCCATAAAGAACTGATCAAACTCAACACCCCAAAAAAAATCCAGTGAAGAAATGGGCAAAAGACATGAATAAACACTTCTCCAAAGAAGACATCCAGATGGCCAACTGACACATGAAAAAATGCTCAACATCACTAATCATCAGGGAAATACAAATCAAAACCCACAATGAGATACCACCTCACACCTCTCAGAATGGCGAACATTAACAACTCAAGCAACAACAGATGTTGGCAAAGATGTGGAGAAAGAGGATCTGTTTTACACTACTGGTGGGAATGTAAACTGGTGCAGCCACTCTGGAAAACAGTATGGAGTTTTCTCAAAAAATTACAAATAGAACGACCCTACGACCCAGCAATTGAACTACTAAGTATTTATCCAAGGGATACAGGTGTGTTGTTTCAAAGGGACACATGCACCCCAATGTTTATAGCAGCACTATCAACAATAGCCAAAGTATGGAAAGAGCACAAATGTCCATCGAGGAATGAATGAATAAAGAAGATGTGGTATGTAGGGGCACCTGGATGGCTCAGTTGGTTGAGCGACCAACTTCGGCCAAGGCCATGATCTCACAGTTCGTGAGTTTGAGCCCCACGTTGGGCTCTGTGCTGACAGCTGGGAGCCTGGAGCTTGCTTCACATTCTGTGTTTCCCTGTCTCTCTGGCCCTCCCAGCTCATGCTCATACTCTATCTCTGTCAAAAATAAATAAACTTAAAAAAAAATAAGATGTGGTAGGTATATATACAATGGAGTATTGCTCAGCAATCACCAAGAATGAAATCTTGCCATTTGCAACTATGTGGATGGAACTTGAGGGTATTATGCTAAGTGAAATTAGTCAGTCAGAGAAAGACAAATATCATATGACTTCACTCATATGAGGACGTTAAGAGACAAAAAAGATGAACATAAGGGAAGGGAAACAAAAATAATATAAAAACAGGGAGGGAAACAAAGCATAAAAGAGTCAGAATATGGGGAACAAACTGAGAGTTACTGGAGGGGGTGTGGGAGAGAGGATAGACTAATGAGTAAGGGGCACTAAAAAATCTACTCCTGAAATCATTGTTGCACTATATGCTAACTAATTTCAATGTAAATTTAAAAAAAAATAAAATTAAGTATTATGTTGAAAGAACATAATTAAATATGAATCTGCAAAAAAAAGAATAAATAAGGTGCAGAACAATGAATACATGCTTCCTTTCATGTAAGAAGAAGGAAAATACACTTATTTACTAATACTGTCTAAAAGAAATAATGGAAGAGTAAACTACAGACTAAAAAATTATTGTTTATTAAACAGGGAGGGAATGGAATATAGGAAAAAATATGGAATCAAGCTCTTTTTTATGTACTTATTTTATAGTTTTGACTTTGGAACTACATAAATGTTTTACATTAATTTAAAAATTAAAGGAAAAAAACAAAGTAACTTCCAAAAAATAATAATAAATAGAAAATAATGGTTGATCAACCATTGGTCAACCAAATGGCTGATATGTTAAAGATTCTCCTTATAGAGAAATTATAATCGCATAGACAAGTACTTCAAGTATTTTGACAATATATTCCTAATGGGACATATATATCAAGGACAACACATACACACATACACCCCAGAAAGAAATCTTAAACTACATTCATTGGTCTCCTTGTGAGTAGCATAACTAGTATAATTATTTTTCAATTTAACCCATATGTGAATATACATGTTAAAATATTAAAAGAGTAAGTTTTAAAGTTAAATAAAACCTGTAAACTTCAATATAGAAATATTAGTATGAATTCATATTTTATTTAACCTTCTTAAACATAACTTATTTCTAGCTTTCTTCTGCAAAAGCCTAGAAGAGCAATAGCCTTAATAGAAAAATAATACAAATATAAATAAATAAAACATAAATTATGTTCTCCAAAGTCCATTAATCATTAAAAGGAACTTTCTTAGATAAATGGCTGCTTTAAAGTCTCCAGTAGGAAATGTATGAAATGAACCTCGGACTTCTTACTGTGCCTATAAAGGTTATCATTTAAGTGGAGACTTAAACACCTCCCACTAGCAAAGATGGGATAGTTTAAGCTCAAAATGACCAATGACAACAATGTATAGAAACAGATGTAATATCTACAAATCAATGATTTCATACTAATAAAGACACAAATTAGTGGTTATCTTTGCTAGATGCAAGATTCATTTTTCTGATAATGTTATGAAAATATAAAAATGTCAAGAATTGAGTATTCTGCCTTTTCTGTAAGAGCTGGGTGTCAGGAAAATCAAGTAGTTGATAAAGAATAGCTCTACTTTTTAAAAGAATCACAGATAATAAATACAAAAGGAATGATAGAATTAAAAATTTACTCAGGCAATGATTCTGGTAAATGTTAAAATCATTAGTGAAAATGCTGATGCAGAACAATGCAATAGAAATATCAGGTTGCCATCATCTGAACCCACTATTTTAACATCACTGAAAAGGCAACACGGAGATATTAATATGATAGAATAGGAGGTACACAGCACTACTTCTTTAATATTCTTGCTATAAAATTTTTAACATGAACCTGAATTTATCAAAACTGTAGGCCTGAAATTAATATTACACAGTATTTTAATTAACTGGAATTTAAATAAATAAATAAATAAATAGATAAATAAATAAATAAAACTCTAAGCCTAACTGCTGGTTAGCAGGAAATACTAGGGAATAAAAGAACCTAAATTAACACCACAGGAAGAAATTATCTAAATGCTGAATGTGGTATATTCTACAAGAACAAAAGACTCAATTCTTCCCAAATAAATGGCATATGGATTAAAAGTAGGGAAAGGGACTGTTAAAGCATTAAAATAGACTGAGAAGAAATATCAGCAGAATACAATGTGTGGACCTTGTTGAGATCCTGATTCAAACATATAAACAGTAAAATGACAGCTTGGAGACCATGTGGAAAATTTGAATGTGAACTGAGTATTAGGATGAGAAGAGGAAACCATAGTATTACTAATAGTTATTTTTTTAAAGTCTGTATCAGAGATCCAAACAGAAGTACAAGTAAAAATAATATGATATCTGGAATTTGCCTTAAAATATTCAATATCTTGAATACGCTTTTAAATATTCAATTAAAATAAAATTTGAGGAGAATATATGAAGCAAGAATGGAACAGTTATTTTTGAAGTTGAGTGATATGTTAGTAGACACTTATTATACTATTCTGAACATTTGTGTAAGTTTAATATTTTGCATAAGAAAAACTTTAAAAGGTCTGTTTCAGATTCTTTGGCAGGAATAGCTACCTGTGAAATATAACTAAAACACTTTAACAGGGACTACATACATGTGCTTTAATCTTTACCACTTATAATGAAATATCAGATCATTTTCTCTTAAGGTAACTTTTAATGAAAAGGGAAGCTTACACCAAATAAAACCTATTTTAATTTTCTGTGCTTTTAATAAAAAAAACTTAATTTTTTTTAATGTTTCATTTTATTTTTTAGAGAGAGAGCACGCGAGTGAGTGGGGGGGGGGGGCAGAGAGAGAGGAAGACACAGAATCTGAAGCAGGCTCCAGGCTCCGAGCTGTCAGCACAGAGCCAGGTGCAGGGCTCAAACCCAAGAGCTGTGAGATCATGACCTGAGGGGAGAGGTCAGATGCTTAACCGACTGTGACTGCACCACCCAGGTGCCCGATAAAAAAAAACACACTTTTGTTCCCAGAAAAAATTTTATAACATAACACATTGATGTATTCTACTTCATTTTCTTTTAATTTTTTTTACGTTTATTTATTTCTGAGAGAGAGACAGAGCATGAATGGGGGAGGGGCAGAGAGAGAGAGGGAGACACAGAATCCAAAGCAGGCTCCAGGCTGTCAGCACAGAGCCCCATGCGGGGCTGGAACTCACAAACCCTGAGATCATGACCTGAGCCGAAGTCGGTCGCTCAACCAACTGAGCCACCCAGGTGCCCTCTACTTCATTTTCCAATATTTATGTAAAAGTAATAATACTGAGTAATATCTTTGTGAAATATATATTGTTAGTTATTTATAAGTAGGCAAGAATAAATTTTACATTGAATTACAGTAAATAGATAAAAATAAAATTCATCAAACAGCTGGTGACTCCCACCAAATAAAATTAAACTTCAGTTTTAATAAGCAAATTAATCATGGCTTACATTGCCATTGCTAACATTATAGAAAGTTAGCAATATCTTCTTGACCTGAATGTCAGAGTAGACTAAGAGAAGTTAGTAACCCAAGTTTTATCAATATGTGATTCAGCTGTAGCAAAACACAAATATTTCAAGATGATCGGTTTCCTATCTTTCTTGCTTCATTTTTTTCCTAATTTTGAATTAAATCCATGACAGTTGTCAGAAAAATTCTACATCTGCCCAAAAATCTGGATCCCTTCATCAATTATCTTTGTGGCATATTACAAACTAGCTTCTAACAGTAGTTAAGTAACCAGTAACTACTTAAGAGAACATCAACAAAATATTTTAGAAATATTCCAGTGCTAAACATTACCTATGTGGCAGAAACTGGCTCACCAAACTTGTTTCCTCTTCTCCCTAGGATTACAGCTAAACCACATTCCCCAGCCTCTCTTTAACTTTGGTATGAACAAATAACTGAGTTCCAGCTAATGGAATTGATGGCATGGTGCATGCTCTCTAGCAGTATCCCAACTCATACAACTTATGTTTTAATTTCTAAGAGTAATATATTTTTGCTAAAAGATGGATCTTTTCAAATTGAAGAAATAAATCTCAATTTTTAAAATTGACATATTTCTATATCACACATATTTTATGTACCTCTCCTGACTCCCTTGGCCTCACCTGTCTTCTAGACCCTGGGATGCTTGCTCCACCTCATCTGCCACCCAACTGACTAACTGTCTTTAGTCTTTCCAGTGCATGGAGCCAATCAACACATTGATCTGGAACACTGAGTAGTATGCTTTGCTACAACTCTCAAAGCCAAGGCCAACCAGGCATACTAGGGCTCTCGTGCCTGTCACAACCTTCGTATGCAGATCAAATGTCACAGTTCAAGGCATAGGATCTGGCTTCCTGACCAAGTCTTAAAAGTATTGGTTGATGCAGAACAGAAGTACAAAAAGTTAATTCCCAGGGGGTGAAATTTGACCAATGGGAAATAAGAGATAGATGGAGCCAAATAGATTAACTTACTTCTCTCTTTTCTCTACTATGGATGTCACCAAAAAAATAATTTCTTCATATAGTTTATCAGGAGACATCTTGCATGGTCATGCAGACATATTTGGCAAGGATGTGGCTCCATCAAAGCTTAGAATAAAGCAATAAGCCAAGTATACATCATTTTACCTTGCTTTGCATTCTTTCCTGACTCACTTTCTATTTCCTTTACTCATGCTGCCCTGAGATCGCATCAAATTCTATTTACTAGGGAATCTGGTCTGAGACAGTCCCTGTTATTCAATAAAGGGAACCATGGCTCCCTAAAGAAATAGTTGATTTGAGGCCTGGGGCAAGAGCTACACAATATAAGCCTGCATCATCTAGTCCCAGAAAGCAAGGAAGTTATAAAGACAAATCGTGTCATGACAAATGGACAGGAGATCTACCTTGAAAATATTCCTAGGGAAATATGGAGAATAAATAAGATTTGGAAACTCACTTTTTTGCTACACTTAATGAAACATTGACTTGAACAACATTTATCATTAGATGCTAAAACAAGCCATTACAAGAATGATTAATGAGGAATCTGACATTGGATAATCACCACCTGAATCTACTAATTAATTTTAGCATCATTAAAGTGAGACAATCATATGCTGTTGACCACCTGATGTGACATGATATGAAATATATAATGCCCCTATGTAGCATTCTTCATCAGAAAAAAAAAAATCTTGAATCCTTAATTAAATCAAATTCTATATCTATCAGTTGCAGAAATCATAAGAAATAGAAACTCTATTATATGAGACCATGAAGAAGTAATTGGGCAAATCCAAAATGTGGAACACTCTTCAGGATAATGATCCAGTTTATTTCCTAGATCAATATCATTTAAAAAAAAAAGGGAAAAAATGGGGCTTCCTCTTTAAATGATACTTCAGAAGTTTAACAAATTACCAAGACCTTGTTCAAATTCTGATTTAAATAAACATTTATAACAAATTATATTTGTTAAGTAACCAGGGGAAATGGGATATGGACATATGGGATATGGACATATGATAAATTATATTTGTTAAGTAACCAGGGGAAATGGGATATGGACAAATGGGATATGGACATATGATATCCTAATTTTGCTAATTAATATTTTAGATAATTTTTCTAGAAAAAGATGAAATCATATGATTGCAAGGATTTACTTTAAAATATCGCAGAAGGAAAAAGAAAGGAAAGAAGGAAGAAAGAAAAAAATAAAAGGAAGAAGAAAACTTTAAAAATAATAGAAGTGCACTCAACAACACACTAAACTACATGAGGCAAAAAACAAATACAATTGTAAGGAGAAACAGATGAATCCACTATCATAGAGACTTCAACACCCATTTATCAGTAATGGGCAGACCAAGCAGGCAGATAAATCAGTGAGAACATAGGTGAACTCAACAGCATCATCCATCAGCTAGATGTAATTGACATCTAGAGAATAGATGATGATCCAGCAACAGCAGAATATACAGTCTTCTCAAGATCACATGGAACATTCACCAAGATGGACCACATTCTGGGACATAACACACACCTGAACAAATGTAAAAGAATAGGAATCATACGATGCCTTTCTTTCATCCTACAATGTAATTAAACTAGGAAAAAAAATAGCAAGGATAACTGAAAAACTCCAAAATACATGGATATTAAATAATACACATATATATGGTATGCATCAAAGAAAAATCTCAAGATAAATTTTAAAAATATTTTAACTAAATGAAAATACAACCTATTAAAATTTGAGGGATGCAGTAAAAGCAGTACTTAGAGATAAATTTATAGCATTGAATGCATATGTTAGAAAATAATAGGGATATAAAATCAATAATCTAAGCTTTCACCTTAGAAGAAAGAGAAAAGCAAAGTAAATCCAAAATAAGTAAAAGAAAATGAATAAGAAGAAATACAGCAGAAGTCAATAAAATTGACAACAGGAAATCAATAGAAAAAATCAAAAAGCAACAAGCTGGGTTTTGGAATATATCAATAAAATCAATAAGCCTCTACTCAGGATAACTAGGAAAAGAAAAAGGATACAATTATTAATGCCTGAAATATAAGAGGTATCATTGCTATAGGTCTTCTAAGCATTAAAATTATAATAAAGAAATACTATGAACAACTCTGTACCCACAAATTTGTTAACCTTGATGAAATGAATCAATTCTTCAAAAAATATAATTTTCTGAAAGGCATACTAGAAGAAATAGACAATCTGCATAGGCCTATTTCTATTAAAAATATCGAGTCAATAATTAATAGCATCCTAAAACAGAAAGCATCAGGCCCAGATGGTTCACTGGTGAATTCTACTAAACATTTAAGGAAGAAATTTTAACAAGTATTTATAATCTCTTCCAGAGTACAGAAGCTAAGGAAATACTTCCAAATTCATTCTATGAGGCCGGCATTACTTTAATTCAAAATCACAAAAATATTACAAGAAAACTAGAGATCAGTATCACTCGTGAACACAGATGCAAAAATCTTGAACAAAATATTAGCAAATGAAATGCAATAATATATAAAAGAAATTATACACCATGACAAGTGGGATTTATCCTCAACATTCAATAATCAAATAATGTAATTCATCATATTAACAAGCTGGAAAAGAAAAATCATATGATCAAATCAATAGATACAGAAATATCTACATTTGACAAAATCCAATACCTACTCATTATAAAAACTCTCAGTGAAATAAGAATAGACTAACTTCCTCAACTTGATAAAGAATATCTACAAAAAAATCTACAGTTAACATCATACTTAATGGGGAGACAATTGAAGCTTACCCCTAAGATTGAGAACAAGGCAAGGGTGTTTCCTCTCACCATATTAAGAAAGAAAAATTAAATTGTCTGTATTCATACATGACATGATTGTCTATGTAGAGATTTTGAAAAAGCCAACAACAACCTAAAAACCCTTGGAACTAATAAGCTATTAGGGCAAGTATTCAGGATACAAGGTTAATATACAAGGTTAATCACTTTTCTATATACCAGCAATAAACAAGTGGAATTTGAAATTTAAAACACATACCATTAGCATTAGCACCCCCCAAAAATGAAATACTTAGGTATAAATCTAACAAATATGTACAAGATTTATATAAGGAAAACTACAAAATCCTGATGAATAAAGTCAAAGAACTAAATAAATGGAGAGTTATGACAAGAAGACTCAATATTGTCAGGATATCAATTCATTCCTACTTGATTTACACATTCAATACACTCTCAACCAAAATTCTAGTGAATTATGTCATGGATATTGACAAACTGATTCTGAAGTTCATATGGTAAGGCAAAAGACCTAGACAGGAGCCTGGGTGGCTCATTCAGTTGAGCGTCCAACTTTGGCTCACGTCATGATCTCACCGTTTGTGAGTTCAAGCCCCATGTCAAACTCTGTACTGACAGCTCTGAGCCTGGAGCCTGCTTTGGTTTCTGTATCTCCCTCTCTCTCTGCCCTTCCCTGTCATGCTCTGTCTTTCTCTTTCTTAAAGATAAACATTTTTAAATAAGACCTAGAATGGCCAGTACAACCATATATATATATATATATATATATATATATACACACACACATATCTCAATCATATATATATATATATATATATATATATATAATATAGATCTCACATCTTGTATCAAATATATATATATATATATATCTTGTATCATATATATAATGCCAGTATAATATAATAATAATAATAACAATAATAATAATAAAGTTAAAATTCTTCTTCACTCTTGGTTGGGCCCTTTGGTAAATGAGAAATTGTGGTGCATGAACGTTATCACAGTTTCTGTCCTCTTTTCTTCTGACCTAAGCTTTAACTCCCTCTCTTTTCCCATTTTTTATAACCTAAGCTTCTGACCCTACCATGTTCAAAGAGGTGCGTTTGGGAAAGATAAATTAGAACAAGAAAACTTCTTACTGAACTAGCACTAATATAAAATGACTTTCTGCTGTCTTAGCTTAACAGGTTTAAAACTCATTCTTATATCATTGATACTTCCATGGATTCAGAGAACACAGTAGGTAAATTTGACTGCAATTTCTATGTTGTGAGAGGTGTATTTTCCTCTTGGTAGTTATTTCCCCCTCAATTTCATCATTAGTCATTGTGATGTTATTGGGAAGGATTTAAAATAGCTTAAGGACAGTTCTCTCTCCTACATGGCTTACATCTGGTATATGTTAAACACACACAAAACCTTTGCTGCATTGAATTCTGCATGCATAGACCAAACCCAAAGCAGTGAGCTTTACCTCCAGCATCAGCAACTTGACTGCCTAACTCTAGCCCTTTCAGTTTCTCAGCTGGGAGTTAAAAAACAAAGCAAAACAAAACAAACAAAAACAAAAACAAAACACAAGTTTACAGTTTCATTCAGTCTGTAGCTATCTCTGAATGGTCTCAGTGAAGTACCCTTATTAGATAATTGGAGGTGGGGCACTCATAGCCAGGTTCTTCAGAGCATGCCTCTTCAAAAATCCTCTTCATGAGTCTTCTTCTGGTCTCAAATTTCACCACTTGATGTGAGTAATATATATTATAGTAATGTAACTGCTATTTTTGAAATATCTGAAGATTCTCTGTCTTACAACTCCCTTTGCTATCTGATGGCTATTAACTCAAACACTTCTTTTAACATCCTACTATAAACAGGAATGAAAATAGGAAATGAAATAGAATTATGCTTCTAAGGGATTACTGTGGTTATTCTATAAAAATAAACTGTATAGGGTGGAGGCAAATGTGGAAGCATAGAAAGGGCTACTAATGTAGCATAAGTGAGAAGTAATGAGGACACAGACTAGAAGTGTGAAAAGAAGTTACATGCCAGATATATTTTCAAGGCAGAACCAGGAATGGGGTTCCTGGCTGGCTCAGCTGGAAAAAAATGTGACTCTTGATCTCAGGGTCATGAGCTTGAGCCCCATGTTGGGTATAGAGATTATTTAAAAATGAAATATTTTTAAAATATATGATAGAACTAGGAATGCTCATGAATTCTATAAAAAGTATGAGGAAAAGAGAGGAATCAAGGATTCCAGATTTTAATCCTGAGTAACTATGTGAAGGGTATGCCATTAACTAGATAAACACTGCGGAGGTCAATTGTCTAGAGAGGTAAAGAATTAGGAGTTCAATTTTAGACCTGCTAAATTTCAAATGACTATTAAATATTCAAGTAGGAATCCCAAAGGGACTTTTGGATATAAAGTCTAGTGCTCAAGAGAGGTCCAGACATCAAGACTAAAAACATGTATTTGAAGATTATCAACATTTAGGAAATATTAAAAACTATAGGACTAAATGAGAGTACCTTGGAATTGAGAATAGCTACAATAGAAAGAGAACAAAAGATTTAGTAACCTTCAGGCACTTCAAATTCAGATATTAGGAAGATGAGGAAGACCCAGCAAAAAAGATTCAGAAAGGATGGCCGCACCCAAAGAGTCTGAAAGGGAAAGGAAAATTTTAAAGGGTGGTCATAAGGTAAAATGGTAAAAGGCATAATCTCCATTTCCACATATTAAAAACTTAAGAACTGAGGGAGGCAGCACATATAGTTGTTGGTTCAAAGTACAAATATTTCATGCCCTATTAGACAGCTGGTACTCCCAAGATGTTTTCTCATAGTGATACTTTAGCTGAGACTGTAATCTGTTTTCTCTTCAAAGGAGAACATTCTATGGACAATGTTTATTTTTAAAGTTGAGTTACCAGATTCAGGCTTTAATGTACTCCCCAATTAACTCTAACAATGTTTTCAAAAGATGGACTTTGACTTTGCCCATTTAATGAACAAATCCAATCAGTCACCCTGTTAGTGAAAATGGAAAATAGATGTCTTTGAGAATGATAAATAGCTAATTACAGAGGGAACTTGCAAAGCATACTACTATAGAAGCTATTTTATATTCAATCTCATAATTGATTTTTTAATGGATTGATAATAGTTTTTCTTTGCCTATGACAAATCTCCACCTCAAATTCCTAGGAAAGAATCCATCACACTGGAATTTTTCTACTCTCAGCTAAGTCCATGGAATCAGATTTATGAGAAAATAAATGTCTATTGTTCAAATTACCTTTTTTTGATGGAAAGCTGAGGCATTACCCACCTGTATAAGTTATATCCATGAATTTCTTGTGTAAGTGGTCTTTGGTTCACTTAAGGTTGTCTTTGAATACTAAGGCTAAGCAAATAGAAGCTGAATAATCTCTGTTCAAGTCAATAGAGAAACATACTACATTATAGAATCAGAGGGTTAAATACAGATCACTGGAACAGGTCATTGGATCATATCTTAATAGCCTTTGTAAAATCTGAATCCAAGCATTCCCCTAAATCCCACTAGAATAAAAAACCAATTGTTTATATATTAGCATTGATGGACTTGATTGCTGTGTAACTAAGGAAAGTTGCCTGAGAAACTCCTCATCATCTCTCAATTTCGAGTTCACATTTCAACTTCTTCATGAACTTTTTAAATTCCCCATTCCTAGTTTCTCTCTTTCCTACTTGCACAGATTCACATCACATTGATAACACCTATTCGCATTTTCCTGTAATTATCTCCTTACAAGTCTATTGCTCACAATCTGTAAAATTAATCGTTACTCTATTCCCAGGGCACAGGTTAATTCCTCAACATAATCAGTCTCCCTAATCATCTCTGGAATGAATGACTGAAAGAACATTGCCAAGTGATGTGGTGTAAAGAATAATGCTGGGCAGGCAGGATTTAGTTCTCAGCCCTTGGTTAAGCCTTCAGCTCTACCAAGAAAGCATTTGTGTTTCTGCCATTCTTACTGTAGTGTTTGCTGTTGGTGTCTTTTTCGTAACACTTCCACTATTTGGTATTCATACACACATCTCAACCCCTACCCCCTACTGCTATGAGTGTTGGCTAAAAACACCTCGAAGCCAATATTTTCAACAGAGAAGGAATCTCCCACCTGCTCCCCAGTGCAGACCTCACTTATTGCTGGGAACAAAGGGAAAGCAAGAGAATATGAAAGGCCAGCCCTCTTCACTAAAAGTGGGACAAACTCTGTTACAATCTCTATGGTACAATAGATGTGCCAGAGCTTTCCTGAGGAATAAGAGTGAAGCCAGTCTCCAGCTAAGATTGCTATTTTGCTTAGTTTTCCTCCTGCCTAGTCCTATTTTGCTCACTTTCCTCCTCCTCCAATGAATCACTTGAACAAGGATCTTCATCTTAAGTTCTACTTCAAGGTATTTTATCCAACATAGCTGGTATTTGAAGTGGTTCAAGAAGCAGACCTTATGGCTGAGATTCTGGAATGGTTTCTTCACTGACAGGATGGCAATAAGGACCTATCAGTTATGGTAGGAGTTGTATTTATAGTTCATGGCATGTTGTAAAGGTGCAACTTCTAAGACCTTCATCTTTTGTAGACTCCAACAGGAGAGAGACAAAAGGGAAACATTAGCTAGTACTGTCTTTTGGATTTGAGACTTTAGGGAGAAACAGCAATTATAAGGACCATGAAATTTGGTGGCTATTCTTAAATGCCACCGATTCTTGAAGAAAGAAATGACAGACTCAAATCTATTAATCAAAAATTTAAAGCAAAATATAAGTGTCTGAAGGCAGATTTTAAAAAGATGTTCATTTCTTGGAGCCAGAGGGCAAACATAATCAGTCTTAGGACATAAAGAGAATAGGTTCAGAGAAATTTGGATTCCCAGTCAAATCTCTTATGCCAAAGTAAGAGCCATGATAGAGAAGGAATAGGATTCTAAGGCCTTTGATGGTGATATCTAGATAAATGAAGATCATAAGGATATTTCAAGAATTAAATGTCAGAACGCGAAAGATTCTAGGGAAGATGGCGGTGTAGGAGGACGCTGGGCTCACCGAGCGTCCTGCTGATCACTTAGATTCCACCTACACCTGCCTAGATAACCCAGAAAACCTCCAGAAGACTAGCAGAACAGAATCTCTGGAGCCAAGCGCAGACGAGAGGCCCACAGAGGAGGGTAGGAAGGGCGGCGAGGTGGTGCACGCTACAAGGAATGGCGGGAGGGAGCCGGAGGGGCGGCCTGCCTGTCAAGCAGAGCCCCTGAGTCTGGCTTGCAAAAGTGGAGGGGCCAGACAGAGTGTGTTCCGACAGCAAGCAGGACTTAGCATCTGGGAGGTCATAAGTTAGCAGCTCTGCTAGGAAAGCGGGAAGACTGGAGGACAAAGGGAGGAAGAGTTGCTGAGCCCTGGGATGACAGAGCTCAGTTTGACGGGGAACAAAGGTGCTCACCAGCGCCATCTCCCTTGCCCATCACCCAGCCAAAATCCCAAAGGGAACCAGTTCCTGCCAGGGAACTTGCTCCCTCCGCGCAAACACCCAACTCTGTGCTTCTGCGGAGCCACCCCTATGGCAGCTGGTCTGACTCCCTCCCACTGCCACAGGGCTCCTCCTGAAGTGGATCACCTAAGGAGAAGCGAGCTAAGCCAGCCCCTCCTGCCCCCTTGCACCTTGCCTACCCACCTCAGCTAATAGGCCAGATCCCCAGCACCACAAGCATGGCAGTATGCAAGTAGCCCAGATGGGCCACGCCACCCCACAGAGAATCCCGCCCCTAGAAGAGGGGAAGAGAAGGCAAACACCAGTCTGACTGTGGCCCCAGCAGTGGGCTGGGGGCAGACATCAGGTCTGACTGCGGCCCCGCCCACCAACTCCAGTTATACACCACAGCACAGGGGAAGTGCCCTGCAGGTCCGCACCACTCCAGGGACTATTCAAAATGACCAGAAGGAAGAATTCCTCTCAAAAGAATCTCCAGGAAATAACAATGAACTGATCAAAAAGGATTTAAATGATATAACAGAAAGTGAATTTAGAATAATAGTCATCAAATTAATCGCTGGGCTTGAAAACAGGGTAGAGGACAGCAGAGAATCTCTTGCTAAAGAGATCAAGGGAAGAAGGAATAGTCAGGAGGAGCTGAAAAACGCTATAAACGAGCTGCAAAATAAAATGGAAACGACCACGGCTCAGATTGAAGAGGCAGAGGAGAGAATAGGTGAACTAGAAGATAAAATTATGGAAAAAGAGGAATCTGAGAAAAAGAGAGATAAAAAAATCCAGGAGTATGAGGGGAAAATTAGAGAACTAAGTGATACACTAAAAAGAAATAATATATGCATTATTGGTATTCCAGAGGAGGAAGAGAGAGGGAAAGGTGCTGAAGGGGTACTTGAAGAAATTATAGCTGAGAACTTCCCTGCACTGGGGAAGGAAAAAGGCATTGAAATCCAAGAGTCACAGAGAACTCCCTTCAAACGTAACTTGAATCGATCTTCTGCATGACATACCATAGTGAAACTGGCAAAATACAAGGATAAAGAGAAAATTCTGAAAGCAGCAGGGGATAAACATGCCTTAACATATAAAGGGAGACCTATAAGACTCATGACTGATCTGTCTTCTGAAACTTGGCAGGCCAGAAAGGATTGGCAGGAGATATTCAATGGGATGAACAGAAAAAATATGCAGCCGAGAATCCTTTATCCAGCAAGTCTGTCATTTAGAATAGAAGGAGAGATAAAGGTCTTCCCAAACAAACAAAAACTGAAGGAATTTGTCACCACTAAACCAGCCCTACAAGAGATCGTAAGGGGAATCCTGTGAGACAAAGTACCAGAGACATTGCTACAAGCATAAAACATACAGACATCACAATGACTCTAAACCCGTATCTTTCTATAATAACACTGCTTGTATATGGACTAAATGCGCCAACCAAAAGACATAGGGTATCAGAATGGATAAAAAAACAAGACCCATCTATTTCCTGTCTACAAGAGACTCATTTTAGACCTGAGGACACCTTCAGATTGAGAGCGAGGGGATGGAGAACTATTTGTCATGCTACTGGAAGCTAAAAGAAAGCTGGAGTAGCCATACTTATATCAGACAAACTAGACTTTAAATTAAAGGCTGTAACAAGAGATGAAGAAGGGCACTATATACTCATTACAGGGTCTAACCATCAGGAAGAGCTAACAATTATAAATGTCTATGTGCCGAATACGGGAACCCCCAAATATATAAAACAATTACTCATAAACATAAGCAACCCTATTGGTAAGAATGTGGTAATTGCAGGAGACTGTAACACCCCACTTACAGAAATGGACAGATCATCTAGACACACAGTCAATAAAGAAACAAGGGCCCTGAATGATACATTGGATCAGATGGACTTAACAGATATGTTTAGAACTCTGCATCCCAAAGCAGCAGAATATACTTCCTTCTCGAGTGCACATGGAACATTCTCCAAGATAGATCATATACTGGGTCACAAAACAGCCCTTCATAAGTATACAAGAATGGAGATCATACCATGCATCCTTTCAGACCACAATGCTATGAAGCTTGAAATCAACCACAGGAAAATATCTGCAAAACCTCCAAAAGCATGGAGGTTAAAGAACACCCTACTAACGAATGAGTGGGTCAACCAGGCAATTAGAGAAGAAATTTAAAAATATATGGAAACAAACGAAAATGAAAATACAACAATCCAAATGCTTTGGGATGCAGTGAAGGCAGTCCTGAGAGGAAAATACATTGCAATCGAGGCCTATCTCAAGAAACAAGAAAAATCCCAAATACAAAATCTAACAGCACACCTAAAGGAAAGAGAAGCAGAACAGCAAAGGCAGCCTAAAACCCAGCAGAAGAAGAGAAATAATAAAGATCAGAGCAGAAATAAACAATATAGAATCTAAAAAAACTGTAGAGAAGATCAATAGAACGAAGAGTTGGTTTTTTCAAAAAATAAACAAAATTGACAAACCTCTAGCCAGGCTTCTCAAAAAGAAAAGGGAGATGACCCAAATAGATAAAATCATGAATGAAAATGGAATTATTACAACCAATCCCTCAGAGATACAAACAATTATCAGGGAATACTGTGAAAAATTATATGCCAACAAACTGGACAACCTGGAAGAAATGGACAAATTCCTAAACACCCACACTCTTCCAAAACTCAATCAGGAAGAAATAGAAAGCTTGAACAGACCCATAACCAGCAAAGAAATTGAATCATTTATCAAAAATCTCCCAACAAATAAGAGTCCAGGACCAGATGGCTTCCCTGGGGAGTTCTACCAGACATTTAAAGCAGAGATTATACCTATCTTTCTCAAGCTATTCCAAGAAATAGAAAGGGAAGGAAAACTTCCAGACTCATTCTATGAAGCCAGTATTACTTTGATTCCCAAACCAGACAAAGACCCAGTAAAAAAAGAGAACTACAGGCCAATATCCCTGATGAATATGGATGCAGAATTTCTCAATAAGATAATAGCAAATCGAATTCAACAGCATATAAAAAGAATTATTCACCATGATCAAGTGGGATTCATTCCTGAGATGCAGGGCTGGTTCAACATTCACAAATCAATCAACGTGATACATCAAATTAATAACAGAAAAGATAAGACCCATATGATCCTGTCAATCGATGCACAAAAGGCATTTGACAAAATTCAGCACCATTTCTTAATAAAAACCCTTCAGAAAGTCGGGATAGAAGGAACATACTTAAAGATCATAAAAGCCATATGAAAAGCCCACAGCTAACATCATCCTCAATGGGGAAAAACTGAGAACTATCCCCCTGAGATCAGGAACATGACAGGGATGCCCACTCTCACCGCTGTTGTTTAACATAGTGTTGGAAGTCCTAGCATCAGCAATCAGACAACAAAAGGAAATCAAAGGCATCAAAATTAGCAAAGATGAAGTCAACCTTTCCTTTTTTGCAGATGACATGATACTATACATGGAAAATCCGATAGACTCCACCAAAAGTCTGCTAGAACTGATACATGAATTCAGCAAAGTTGCAGGATACAAAATCAATGTACAGAAATCAGTTGCATTCTTATACACTAACAATGAAGCAACAAAAAAACAAATAAAGAAACTGATCCCATTCGCAATTGCACCAAGAAGCATAAAATGCCTAGGAATAAATCTAACCAAAGATGTAAAAGATCTGTATGCTGAAAACTATAGAAAGCTTATGAAGGTAATTGAAGAAGATATAAAGAAATGGAAAGACATTCCCTGCTCATGGATTGGAAGAATAAATATTGTCAAAATGTCAATACTACCCAAAGCTATCTACACATTCAATGTAATCCCAATCAAAATTGCACCAGCATTCTTCTCAAAACTAGAACAAGCAATCCTAAAATTCATATGGAACCGCAAAAGGTCCTGAATAGCCAAAGTAATTTTGAAGAAGAAGACCAAAGCAGGAGGCATCACAATCCCAGGCTTTAGCCTCTACTACAAAGCTGTCATCCTCAAGATAGCATGGTATCGGCACAAAAACAGACACATAGACCAATGGAATAGAATAGAAACCCCAGAAGTAGACCCACAAACGTATGGCCAACTCATCTTTAACAAAGGAGGGAAGAATATCCAATGGAAAAAAAGACAGTTTCTTTAACAAGTGGTACTGGGAGAACTGGACAGCAACATGCAGAAGGTTGAAACTAGACCACTTTCTCACACCATTCACAAAAATAAACTCAAAATGGATAAAGGACCTGAATGTGAGACAGGAAACCATCAAAACCCTAGAGGAGAATCCGGGAAAAGACCTCTCTGACCTCAGCCGTAGCAATTTCTTACTTGACACATCCCCAAAGGCAAGGGAATTAAAAGCAAAAATGAACTACTGGGTCCTTATGAAGATAAAAAGCTTCTGCACAGCAAAGGAAACAACCAACAAAACTAAAAGGCAACCAACGGAATGGGAAAAGATATTTGCAAATGACATATCGGACAAAGGGCTAGTATCCAAAATCTATAAAGAGCTCACCAAACTTCACACCCGAAAAACAAATAACCCAGTGAACAAATAGGCAGAAAACATCAATAGACACTTCTCTAAAGAAGACATCCGGATGGCCAACAGGCACATGAAAAGATGCTCAACGTCTCTCCTCATCAGGGAAATACAAATCAAAACCACATTCAGATATCACCTCACGCCATTCAGAGTTGCCAAAATGAACAAATCAGGAGACTATAGATGCTGGAGAGGATGTGGAGAAACGGGAACCCTCTTGCACTGTTGGTGGGAATGCAAATTGGTGCAGCCGCTCTGGAAAGCAGTGTGGAGGTTCCTCAGAAAATAAGAAATAGACCTACCCTATGACCCAGCAATAGCACTGCTAAGAATTTACCCAAGGGATACAGGAGTACTGATGCATAGGGGCACTTGTACCCCAATGTTTATAGCAGCACTCTCAACAATAGCCAAATTATGGAAAGAGCCTAAATGTCCATCAACTGATGAATGGATAAAGAAATTGTGGTTTATATACACAATGGAGTACTACGTGGTAATGAGAAAGAATGAAATATGGCCTTTTGTAGCAACATGGATGGAACTGGAGAGTGTGATGCTAAGTGAAATAAGCAATACAGAGAAAGACAGATACCATATGGTTTCACTCTTATGTGGATCCTGAGAAACTTAACAGAAACCCATGGGGGAGGGGTAGGAAAAAAAAAAGAGGTTAGAGTGGGAGTGAGCCAAAGCATAAGAGACTGTTAAAAACTGAGAACAAACTGAGGGTTGATGGGGGGGTGGGAGGGAGGGGAGGGTGGGTGATGGGTATTGAGGAGGGCACCTTTTGGGATGAGCACTGGGTGTTGTATGGAAACCAATTTGACAATAAATTTTATTTATTGAAAAAAATAATAATAAAAAAAATAAATGTCAGAACCTATGGAAATCATTTAACCAGGTCTGGGACATGGGATATACTTGAACACATAGCTGGTGGTATTTTTACTTAAACAAATAAGGTCTGGTTTTCTTTTAAATCTATGTGCTTTGGGCAGAACTGATTTGGAAAGATGGCACAGGATGACTGGGAAATTATGTTAGCCTAAAACTTTTACAAGAGATATCTCTGCACTACAGGGTCCAATACCATATACTGGAACCACATGTGGCTATTTTAAATTAATTCTACTTAATTAGAATTTAATTTAATTTAAATATCAGTTGTTCAATTGCACTGACTACATGTCAATAGCCATATTTGGCTCAATGACAACATGTGGTTCATGGCTAATGTGATGGACAGTGAAAATAGAGGATATTTCCATTATCACAGAAAGGTCCACCAAATAGCTCAGCTTCAAATTTTGCACAGCTTGTGCAAACTTTGCAAGATAAAAGAATGCTCTTATTTGAGAATGATTTATAAGTATAGTAGCTAATGGCACTTATGCCTACATCGGGGAGGGTTGTCATGAATTGTCTGCCTTCTGATTCCTCACAGACTAAAATTTAAATGAAACAACTCTTGCAGAACTTTGATCTTGTTGAGTGTAACAAGAAGTGTTAGTCTACACGGCAGGATCATTAATGAGAGTATCACTTACAAGATCTCTATAGTCATTAAAAAACATTTACATTAAACTGAGTTTGCTAATTTCCATTGGGATTTCCCCTAATTATAGTAACACAGTCCTTCAGCTATAATTTGAATATAGTGACAATGCAGAGGCCAGCTTAAATCATTTTTCATTTATTTTGTAATATCATACTAATCCTTTTCCCATTTAATACTACCTACCATTAATTCTGAATCCTCCGGGCAACTTCCTATATGTAGTTTGCCATATTTATGCTATTTGCAGATGATCACACTGCTTCCATGTAAATGATCTTATCTCAGATTTAATTTCACCAAGAAAATATGGCTTTCCTACTTCATTTGCATTTACTCACAGCATCTTGAACAACTGATGTTCAATTGCTGCTATTGGTTATAGGATGAACTTACTAACAGACAGGTTCTGTGTCTGGCAATATTATAAACTACAGAAGTAATGCAAAAATTTGCTTTATGTTTAAGATGATAAGGCCAATCCTATCTCTATTCTTTCCTCTAATCTAATCTAGTTATAAGAGCTGTTCTATGTCATCATTATTTATTAATTGTACCAATTTATATTAAACAGCTGTGATGTACTATTAGTAGGACAATTATATTCAAACTACCAAAATCAGAACTTTTTCCTAAAAATCACTGGATACTAAAGTTCATTTGACTGCATTTTTCATTTTCTAGCAGATACTTTTGTGTAACAAAGGCAAGGACACAGCACATAGTAGATGTTATCCTTGCCTTTGATCGGTAATAAGTCAAAGGCAAAAAACTAATCTATAGCATAAATATCAAAAATTTACATGTTGCACATAAGGACAGAAAATTCAAATATAGGAAACTATGAAAAATAACTTTAAAAAACTAGATGAAGTAGAAAAAAATTAGATGTTCATTCACATAATGGTTTATTGTTTTGATGGTTGGGGAGTAACCATGTACAATCCCAATGTACAAAATCTTACAAACAATGAATTGAACAACTTTATATGGCGCTCCCTTCAAACCCACAAAATCTGGATAAATATAGACTTAACATAGAAACTTAACCTATTAGGATATATAATAATTGCTTACATGGTATGATTTAACAACTATTAATCAGTGAGGCCAGGCTATGTTTTGCTACCCAATAACAATCCAATAATCTTAATGATTTATAACACATGTACATATCAGGGCCAGCCACTGCTCTGCCATACATCATCTTCATTCTAGGACCCAAGTTTATGGAGCAGCCTCTATCTGGAATATTGCTTGTCATGATGACAGAGAGAAGAGAAATATGGCAAATCTCACACTGGCTTCTAAAGATTCTATGCCACTTCTTCCCTCATTTCATTGTCAACATCAGCCATGTGCTCACTTCTAAGTTTAGTAGGACAGAGATGTATAAAACTCCCTCAAAGAAGGGCACACTGTGGAAAGAAAAGAAAATATTGCTTCCAGTACTGCAAACTACCACAACTACCAAGTGGCCAATTCATTCCAAAATATGTATATACATCACTAGCTGTCCTGACTGATTGTTTTCATTTCATCATATTATCTTTAGATGATTTCCATTAAAATTTAAATATGTTGCTTTTCAGATTCTTAATCTGAAGAGAATTTATAGTTTTCCAGCTGTTCTGCAGCAGAACTTTCCAGTTCAGGTTTACCAGTAATAAAATTGATATTTTAAATTGTTCCATGTCTATTTCCTCTTTCTTATATGGACCAGAACTTAAAAGGGAGATCAGAGTGACTGAGGATAGCCTTAGGCCCCAACATCTACCTGACCATTGAATTCATAGTGTCTTGGATCAGAGAATACCTTTCTTTGAAAAGGAAAAGCATCCAGAAGAGGATTTCACCTGCTTTATACCATTTAATCCTTATAAGAACCCTGTGCAGTAAGCATTATTATTGTCATTTAACACATAATGAAACTGAGACTCAGATAACTTAAGTCAATTGCTCAAAGCAAGGATTTAAACCTATGCCCTGTCAGCTATCTTACTTTGTTCATTCTCTTTAGTGCCAAAAGTGTAAGCATCATTTAAGACCCAAATCTGATACCATATTCTTATGAAAATATGCCTTATTGTCTATCTTCCAAGCTGAGTTAAGCACCATCCCTCCTGCTATTGTGTGATTATCTCCCCTACCAGGCTGTTAGTCTCCTTAGGGCAAGAAATTTATTTGTCTTTATATCTTCAGGGCTTACCGCAATGTTTGTCATCAGTCTCACCATTAATATTAATATTTATAAAAATCATAAATGACTGAACTGTGCAGGTAGCTTTAAGCTTAGTCAAAAAAAGAAAAGTATTCAAATCAATGTATTATATTAGGTATAGTACATATACAGTTGGATCTAGATAGCATTGAAAAACTGAAAGATAACTAGTAAGGATTCAATTGGCCTAAGTCTTAAATGTGGCTGAATCACTATATACTATTGTCATCTTAGTGCTTTAGTTTTCTCAGCTATTCAATAAGAGGATAGGATGGGATGATTTTTAAAGCCCCATCAGATCTGAAATTCTTTGGTTCTGGGAGGAAACTCCTCTTCATCACCAAAAGCAACCCTGTGGATCCCTTTCCTATATAAACTAATGTCAAGACCAACCAGTCAAATCAATCTTTCTAAAATACTTCTTCACTATGTTACTTGCTTATTATAATATATTCATTAGGTTGGCCATTAGATTTCATCCATTAGCTGGCCTATCAATTTAATGCTATCTCTCATTTCTCATGAGAACACAAATAGCAAAGTTGTATAAAACAGCAAGTCAAAAATTTGACTGAGAACATAAAATGAATGCAAGAATAAGGCAGAAAATAGATATCAAGGTGAGTTTTGGAGAGGTATAGAAATTAGGAAACAAGATGTCCATGGGGAGGGGAGATAAAAATTGAGCCAAGAGGGGTGCTTCGTGGCTCCATTGGTTAAGCGTCTGTCTCTTGATTTCGTCTCAGGTCATGATCTCACAGTTTGTGAGTTCAAGGCCGTGTAGAGCTCCACGCTCTGACAGTGTGGAACCTGCTTGGAATTCTTGTCTCTCCTTCTCTCTCTGCCCCTCCCCTGCTTGATATCTCTCTCTCTCTCTCTCTCTCTCTCTCTCTCTCTCTCAAAATAAATAAGTAAACTTTAAAAAAAAATTGAAGGAAGACATGCCTTAAGCAGGAAATCTTAAGTATACTTCCTATTGAGATAGAAGTGTCATTCTAATGAACTAATCAATTCACCGAATGTTATAGTGTACATATTATATGCCAGGTACTTTCCTGGATATTAAAGACTCAAGGAGACAGAAAATAGAGGGAAAAAGAGAAAGTAAATAATTAAAATACAATATATGTGCTATAATGACGATACAAGCATAGGACTATGACACCAAAGAGAGGAGGCAATTAACTTTCTGAGGAAGCCAGAAAAGCTTTCATAGAATTTGTGACATGTGAGCCAAGTTTTCAAGAATTATTAGGAGCTTTTCAGGTGTGAAAAGTTCTTCCCAGAGAGGGAAAAACATAGGAAATGATACAAAGAGTGAAAGGTAATATGTTTTGATGAGAAACCAAAAGTTTTAAGGACACTAGAGATTAAGATGGGTATTAAGAAGATGACACTGGAGAGGAGGCCACACGGTGAAATATTTCCTTTGCTAATTTGGTAACAATGAGAAATTTATAAGGAGGGAGTTCCACCCATAGAACCAGACAGTGGTCACTTTGCTCTAGGCCCCAGGTTTCAGAAAGCTTCCCTCTGACCTTTGTATAGTCATTCACTCCCTATGGTACAAGAAATCTGTGGGGCCAAGTGAATATTCCCACCTGGAGCCCTTCCCCCTGACTTTTCCCCACATTCTCACCCTTCCAATGCCCACAACCCCATTCTCTTCCATTCTAAACAATACTCCAGGTATTCTGAACCTTAAACCTACTTGCCCAAATCCCCACAAACCCACTTCCAGGGCCTGTACAGTTCCTTCTGCAGCTCCACGCTCTCACGCATAGACCACACTGTTGGTGTGTGCCCCTCTAGGCATAGGGAGAAGGCCAGGGGCCTCTGTTGGCAGAAGGAAGAGTTGTGAATAAAGCTCAGACATCCACGTGTGAAGCAGAACCAGGGTTTGAAGAGAAGCAGGAAGAGGGTAAAGGAGTCATAGGTCAGAGAAACAGTTTCTATCTGTACATTTACCCATGCAAATGTTAGGGGAAGGCTTATAGGCAATTCCCAACTTGTAACCATTTCACATAATTATAATTACCATAAGGATAATTTGTCTCCTATATATGAAATGTCATAGATATTTGCACTAAAATTAAAATCTGGTGTTTTTTCTAGTTCCCATGCTGACTTAGTTTAACTGCCTCCCCGCACTAACAAGAAAGTAGACCTTAAATTCTTTAAATATTTTTAAGAATGCTAGGCCTCCAATATGTTAAAAAGTCCACTCATCTTGAAGAGGCAGAGCCTTGGGTCTCCAGAAGATGCTTCATCATAACAGCACAAGCGAATGGATGTAGAGTGAACAAGTATTTTTCTACCTCCCTGACAGATTTTAATCTGTCTTCCTTCTAGAACTCTTGACCTAGAATTCTTCTAGAATTCTTGACCTTGGCTCTGCTGCATTGAATTGACACCTTGTTGCAGCTGCCTCTTGACTCTGCTTTAATTTTGAATACTAGACTGATATACTGCAGATTCTCCTTATTTCCCACCATCTAACCCTATTATCCAACATAAACTCCACCCCCTTTTTCAGATTTTTCATTACTCTGAGGCCATTGGCGGCTGTTGGTGCCTCATCTCCCTAAACCTCTTAACATAGGACACATTCATCATTGCCAATAGCAAACATCCAGTAATATAAGCAAATAATTAAGTTTTTGCAAAATTCAATATCTTCAGCAACTTCTCCATAATGAAATACATTCCTTCCACTCGGTTTCAAAAGAGCAAAGAAAGCTTTTAATTTTCTCCTTAATTTTTAGAGGAATAATTCTCACATTTGGAAGATGAGAACAGGGCATCTCTTTACAAGGCAGCAAATGCACAGCTTATAGTAACTGGAGAAAAGCAGTAGCTGGAGACTCACTGGGAAGGCACAGATGGACTCTGTGAGAGTTTGATTTCCTTTAACATCCTCTGTGTAGTTGTCTCAACTGGCTTCAAAAAGTCAGTTGTTGGAAATGTAGTTTATGATTCAACTAAAAGTATTCACTGAAGCATATGCTCTTGGTTTGTAATAGTTATTTCAGAAAAAAAAGATGTGTGTATTCATTCTTAAAATACTTTACATTTGATTGTGGTTGTAATTTTTGACTGCACAATCCATTCAATGGAAAAACAAGACAGATAGCAAAGATATCTGTGATTTTTATGGCTTCCTATTTATTCACCAGGCTCCTAATTTCTTTTCTGCCTACACAGTTACTGAGGGGAATTAAGGCTTCTGCTCAATCTGGCATGCAGGAATAACTTCTTCAAATAGGTTTTGCTTTGTGATACTGAAAATGCATCACTGGTGTAACTTTTTAATCAAAACTTATTTCCAAAGTCATTTTAAGGCACAAATTAAACCAGTCTAGATAATGGGACAATTTTAACATTAGATTGTCTTTCAGAGACCCGGTGAAATGAAATGGAACGCTGAATCTTAGCTCTTAAAACATCATTGGTTAAATGAAGCAGGATCCAACAATGGGGAGGTGAGCATAGTATTTCACAGCAGGGTGAGTCAGGGAATTCTGTCCTTAGAGTTTCCAATCCAATTTTTAAAAATCAATTTAAGTATATTCTATTCCAGAGACTTAGGAAACCTACTGATATTCATTAAAACTACTTCCTAAAAAGAATAGGGTGAGTGTCTGGTTTAGTTCTTTAAATAAAAAACATGAACCTTTGAAGGAAAAGCCAAAAATTGACTTTTAGTTTTGAAATCAGCTTTATTGAGACCTGCTGAGTTGATTTTTACTTGCTAATGAGGTGTCAGACTTTAAAAGCTCCTAAGTAGTCAAAGTGAGTGCCTACATTTATCTCAATTCCAGGCACAGTCCCAGCTTCCCATTCTCTGTATTAAAGAGAAACACATCTTTCTAAGCTTAAAGCCCACAATGATAACAGCTCTGGCTTTGCCACAAGGCCAAAGTGCTGAGCAGACTATTAAGCAATAAGGGATAAACCCACCCTAAGGTGATGACTCTGAGTTCATACTGAATTCAATTAGGCCAGCTTCATTTTCATCATCAAATTATTTTGATGGGAGTCCTAGAGCTGCTAAGGGAAGAACTAGCCTTCAATATAATTCACAGAGGAAATGTCCTTGTTTACTAAGTCAAGGAATAAGTGGAGTTAGAAGGAACTTCTAGTGTAACATCTCATCTATTGCTTACCATCCCTACCACCTTATCTCAGTGAAATGGATTTCATTATTCCTAAATCATGCTTGACAAATTGATATCAAATCTTTCCTAGGGCATGTCGTATGACAATTCGCTGTTGCAAGGGTATTCAGTAAGCTTGCATAAAATAGAGATGAAGGAATACCCCGTGGCCATTATTGTAATAGATGGCTGACCTCCAAGAAGCTGAAGCATATTAATAACCAGCCCAGATGACTTATTTAGAAACCACTGGAATTTCCCTGTATGCTGGACACCTCACTGTATCCAAGAATTCATGCTCTTTATGAATTTATTGTGTATCTACTGATTGCATGTGAACATGGCCTTTTCAGTAACTTAACTAATAAAAGACAAAGTAAACATAGCCCCCACTGGTAGCCAACATTAAGAAAAATGTGCAAAAAAGTTTGTGATATATCAAAGAAAATAGTACTCTCAAATTCTCTGTGGAGTCAGGTGAAGTAATACAAATTAAAAAGGTCATATATACATATACCCATACAACCTGGCTAAATACACCTATACATATTCAATATTTACTATGTTCCAACTATTTTAGTATGAGTTATTGAATACAATATTTCTTATAATCCTCTCTGGCCACAGAGGATTATAAACCTTGTAAGGTATTTACTTACATTACTTCACAAATGAAAGGGATAAATGATTCAGTGAAGGCCACATGGCTAGAAAGTGATAAAACTAGGATTGACCCTTTATCTTCTGATTTCAGATTTCATGCTTTTTCCCCTACATCTTATGAATTAAGTTAGGCTATTCTACCTAATTAAAATTAGTTATTTATGGGTCACCAATTTTCCAAGGACTTAGAAAAATATACTTAACAATAAAGCCTGTGATAATTGAAAATATATCCTTTATGATGATCTGGCTCTTTTGGAGCTTAGTGTTACATTTGAAACATGGTTCATCCTGCCACAATCCTGTAAATGTAGGTATTACAGAATACTCAAACAAATGCATACAGGCTCAAGACATTCCGTAGTAATGTGACTGCATTTTTCTTTATTTTGAACAAAATCCAAATGCCCACATTTATTTATCATTGGCAGAAAAATCAAGGAGTATAGAGCCCAATTATTCAATTGTTTCCATTACTCAAACGCTAGACAAATAGAAATGTAAGCAGCTTGAACCCGAGGATCTTGTCTTATTTTTCTTTCTCCCCTTGTGTCTAGCACAGTCTTAGCTTATAAAAGATGCTAAATTAGTATTTTTGAATGAATAAACATGGAATCAGTAGTGTAAAGTCCTAGTTGGAACCTCATGAGAGTCCGTGAATGAACAAACGTTACATGCAAAGGAAACTCTATAGTCCCCTAGCACTTGAACATAATTAAAGCTTATTGTAAAATTAAAAGCAAACATTTACATAGTGTGTTTTATTTGCAAGGCACTTCTTTTAAGCCATTTAAATACATCTATTCATTTACTCCCTGAAATAATCTTATGAAGTATATATTTTAATTATGTATGTATATGTCTCTCCTTTCTTCTCCTAGATATTAGGATGCTTTAAAGGGACAACACCTGATTTATCTTATAACTCAAGCCTCTACAACACTGTTTAACACATAGTATGTTGGATAAGTAAATAAATTCATGAATAAATTGTTTTTCTCCATTGGGCAGGTATTGTAAATGTCAGGTCACATCCATGAGTGCCTTCCTTCTACACTATGCCTAGCAGAAGACTGCTGTTTGACTATCAGCCACCACTATAACACTCACATTTATTTCTGAAAATCTGCAAATTGTTCAAGGTCTGAGCCACTCAGTATTACTCCCTAACCTACCATCATTGCAAGCCCTTTGAGTCTATAGTCTATAGAATCAAAAGCATGTCTGCCTGTAAGAATGCAGCTTGTACTTTCATAGGATAAGACTAGAGTTAATAGTTAATGATAAGGCAAGAAACCAGGAGCCACACTGAAATTCTTAGGTATGTCAGAGAATAAGAAAGTTGGGAGATTAGACTGATCTTGGGCTTGTGGCCAGAGTTTGCTTCCTGGGAAGCTAAGTGAATATATGTCAATATTTGAGTCGACAAATATTAAGAGAAAAAATTCCTGGGGTGCCTGGGTGGCTCAGTCAGTTAAGTGTCTGACTTCAGCTCAGGTCATAATTTCACAGTTCATGAGTTCAAGCCCTGCACTGGGCTCTATGCTGACAGCTCAGAGCCTGGAGCCCGCTTTGAGCTCTGTGTCTCCCCCCACACCCTCTCTAAAATAAATAAACATTAAAAATATTTATTTAAAAAATTAAAAATAAAAAAAGACAAAATTCCTGGGTCTGTTTTGAAGTCAAAACTGAGAGGGGCACCTGGGTGGCTCAGTTGGTTGAGAGTCCAACTTCAGCTCAGGTCATGATCTCACAGTTTGTGAGTACAAACCCCGAGTAAGGCTCTGTGCTGACAGCTCAGTGCCTGGAGCCTGCTTTGGATTCTGTGTCTCCCTGTCTCTCTGGCCCTTCCCCGATCTCACTCCATCTCTCTCTGTCTCTCAAAAATTAAATAAACGTTTTAAAAAAACTGAGAAATTCAACTGAATTATTAGATCATGAAATTAACCATGAGTAGATGTGAATAATTTCTTTAGGCAGGAGGAATTGTGCCACCATTTAGTGGCAGAAGAATCTCTAACTGAAGGCAGAGACATAACAGCTAAAAAGCTATTATAGAGATATTATAGATGTTATGAGATAAAGAACAGACAAATTAAAGAATAATAAGTATTTGGTGAATGAATGAAAATAAACTGTGAAAGGGGAATGGAGAATCAAAGATGATTCCAGTAAAACTGCAAGGACTTTTAAGTCTTATTGATGGCAAGGAGTGGCAAAAGTAGTGTAACTGAAAACTCTGGAAAAAATGCTAGTTTAAGGAAAGATGAAAGCGACTATATAAATATGAGTGTGAGATGATCCATCCAAAAGCACAGAAGGCAGAAAATCAGAAGGCCTGTTATCCCTTGGAGTCCACAGGAAAATGAAGGCATCTTAATGTCATCTAAGTCAAGGGAATAGCAAAAATTTTCTCAATTTTCAGATGAATATTTTCAGACCAATAAATTTTTGAGGTGTTCAGACGATGGACACTAGTATTTTTGCTTTAGAGGAAATTGGTAGACCTCTAGGAACCTTGACCACTCTAATCTTCCACCTTGCTTCTCATTGAATATAGAAATCCCGGAGTCAATGACATTTCTTGTTCTCCATTATATCCCTAACATATATACTATCCCCTGGCACATAGTAGAACCTCTAAAATATTAGTTAAATAAAAAGAAAGGGTGTGGGGGGATGGATGACGGAAGGCAGGGTGGGAGGAAAGGGAGGGGAAAATATTACAAAATGCTATTGATTTGCAGCAGACCATGAGACAGAAAAAATAGCAATTGCTTCTACAAAGTTTGTTTTACAGATTTCCTTATAGGATAAAAATATCCGGAGCAATGTCACACTAAAGATAAAATAACACTGATTGATTTAGAAACAGAAACACATGTGTTTTTCACACTTTTTTTTCCCCCTCCAAATGCACAGAGGTCTGCTGTTCAAAACGGACAAAAAGTGACAAATAATAGTCAGGCTCTTAAACCATTTTGAAGAACCTCACTTATTTCCTCTTTCCTCATATAATACATAAAACATGCACAAATACTGATTCTGAACACATTTCATCCCTCAGCTATTTCATTGTACAATCGGGACAACTTAAGGGGATTTAAAGGTGAAAAACGAATTTTATACTATCATAAAAAGTTAAAGTCAGCCCATCCATGGCTAAGGTGATACAACTGTAGGTAGTAAATATTCTTTTTATTAATCTGTTTAAGTGATCTGGAGAGGAAACTGTCCCACAATAATCTTACCTTTGTTCATTGGATTTTATGATTGCTTCTTTTAGCCACTAGTCATTAAAGTAAATACAAGATCTATCTCATCTTTACCACATGGCAAATTATTCAATATGAGGACAAAGTGTTCTAGAAAACAGAAGTTACCTCCTTCATCTAAAAACTCTGAAAAATTATAAGTTCCAAATTCCTTGTTTAATGAAATGTGTAAAACTCATGTGTAATGTCTTTTTGTTAAGTAAAGGTTGTGTTTGCAATTTTTGAAATATACTAAATTTGCTGCAGTAAAATCTTCCTTTCTCAGAATTTAGCAACCAAGAATATTCAACGTATTCATACAGGAAATGTTCATACAAGAAATTTTAAATATTCATACAAGAAATTTTGTTTGCCCTCAACCTTCATGCTAAAGAAGCAAATAAAAACAAATTACATAGATTCTTGGTGACCAGGGCCCTACCTAGAATAGCAGAGAGAATTAAAGAAAGACAGCAAAAAAGAGGTTTAAGGTGAAACTTTTTCAGGCATGGGGACCAATCCACCTAGACTGGAGAACTGAGGGTTTGTTTCAGAAGGAAAAATAAATTGAAACTGATTGAGGATTGGAAGTGGACTTCAGAAAATTATACTATGAATTTCCTGAAAGGTATGAGAAAAATTAGTTATGGGTACAAAGAAAACTGTGCAAATGAATAAATAGGAGATTATTTTTACCTTCAGGGAAAGAAAGCATAACAACGGTACACTGTACCACTCAATTGTGAGTAGCATTTGTATAAGCATAGTATAAAGACAATATTATTTTTGCCAATAATCATAACAAAACTATAATAAAAGCAAGTTTTTATATTCCCTAACAGAAAATCAATAGATAATGTGGCAAAGTAATTAATCAAAAAAACAGACACATACCCACAGGCACCAAATCCCAATGTTAACATAAGGAAAGTATCCTTAAGTGGAGAAAATGGAAGAAGAAATGCATGTTGAGAAATAAGTGTGACCAAAATAATGGTACTGAGAATATGCAAGTCATGATAAAAAATTACAGGAAAGGAGGCAATCATTCTGTGGACTGTCTTGTATGCTAGGGTACAGGAGTTGGAATATTATCCTTTAGGCCAAAGAGAGCTAATGAAGGCATAAACCGTGGAGTAACATGATGAAATTGATTGTTTTTCAGAATCTGAATTTAACTTCAGTATGTTAAATGGGTTTGGGGAGAACAGAAACTATAAATTGAAAAATCAGTTTGAAGTTAAGAAAATAGTCCAAGTAGCTGATTGACTCTATAGACCTGTCCTTTCATTAACATATAGTTATAGAAAATTGAGACTTACAATATACCTTTAGGGGCGCCTGGGTGGCTCAGTCGGTTAAGCGTCTGACTTAGGCTCAGGTCATGATCTCATGGTCTGTGAGTTCAAGCCCCGCGTCCGGCTCTGTGCTGATAGCTCAGAGCCTGGATCCTGCTTCGGATTCTGTGTCTCTCTCTCTGACCCTCCCTGCTTCATGCTCTGTCTCTTTCTGTCTCAAAAATAAATAAACATTAAAAAAATTTTTAAATAAATAAAAATTTAAAAATATTATACCTTTATAAAAATATAAGTTAATCAATACTTGAGGGGCACCTGGGTGGCTCAGTCAGTTAAGCATCTGACTTCAGCTCAGGTCATGATCTCGTAGTCTGTGAGTTCAAGCCCTGTGTCGGGCTCTGTGCTGACAGCTTAGATCCTGGACCCTGCTTCAGATTCTGTGTCTCCCTCTCTCTCTCTGCCCCTCCCCCACTCAAAAAACAAATAAACATGAAATTTTTTTTTAAATACTTGAGAATTTGTTAGTGGAGTGTTTGACTTCCTGCAACAGAGTACCGGTTAAAGAGTTTAATGCTGTTAACCAAACTATTTAGCTTGCTCATCCCCTGATCATCAGGTAACATCTGCTATGAAAGAAGAATTATGTTTGTTGTACAACTTCTGACCAAGTTGGCAAAATAGGTAGGGTTCCTGACACCCTTCACAAGAAGAACTAACAACTATTCAAAAATAAGATACCACTGAGAGAATCCTAGACCATGAGGGTGAGGCTAAAGCATGTTCCTGCACCTCAGAGACCCAGACAGACTGAATTAGAAGGGTAAGAGAAACAGCTATAAGTTGAACACATTGCCCCTCCCCTAGGCCAATGCAGCACCATGAGGAGAGGTCTCCCCTGAGTCTCCAACTTCTCTAGTGGGAAAGAGAACCCAGGGAAGACAAGCAGACCTCAGCAATGTGGGTTGCTTTGTGGAAGCCACTGCACTACAAAATCCCATGGGGATTGCAGGGGACTCTGTGGGGGTCAACCACTGGAAAGCTGACTGCAATGAAGGGGAGATGGGCTTGCAAAAACCAGCACATGGATCTCAGCAGACTGCATTCACACCTGCTGTGCCCAAGTAGTAATTCCAACCAACAGTTTCGCTCAACTGCAGAACCAAGTTGGAGGCACTCTCTGACAAAGTATTCGCAGGATGCAGATCTCCTCAATTCAGATTCTTAAACAAGAAATTTTGTCAGACCTAGAGCCCAGTTTACCCACACCCAGGCAAGGAGCTGATTTATAACCCCACCAACTGTGGAGAGTGTTTCCTGACAAGAGAGGCTAGTGGAAACATGTGGAAGCCCTGTAGCTCAGCAATGCTTAAGCTGAAAGGTGGGTGGGTAGAGCTGATAACCCCCGGAACAAAATCAGTACCAGATATGGAAGATTCCCATGGTATGCACAGGGAGAGACATTACAAAAGCTTATTGCCAAGGTTGTGGGTAGCTCCTAGCCCTTCCCAACTGGAGAGCCATTTAGGAAATTGGGAGTTGCCTGGAGCAGCCCCTCCCCTTTGAGCCCAGACAAGGGGGCTGAGATACAGCCCACCCACTCACAATGGCACAGCCCCATCTGACCAGAAGGGCTGGCAAGAATGCCTGGAAACTATGTGGCCCAGCCAAGAGAAGAGCAGGAAGAGCTAACAGTTTGCAAAGCAAAACCAGGAGACCTGTTCAGCCAGGGAACTTGGGGTGCAGGTTAGCTTGAGTTAAGATAATGAAAAAAGAGCTTTACCAGCCTTAGAGCTGCTTATCCTACAGCATGCTGTCAGGGAAACTAATATGCAGCCCAGCTCATTACTGAATACCACCTCTCACCTGCCCAACCAGGGAACCTAACCAGAGTACATGGGAATCTGTGTAGCACATCCAACAGCCCTGTTTACAGTGGCACTTTAACAAAGAACACAATCTGTGTCTTTCCCCATCTGCAGAGCAGAACTGGTAGCCTCACAAGACCAGGGAATTCAGTACACACTCTTGCCTGATTTGGGTCCTCAAACAATGAGCTATACAGGCTTGGGTCCGTCCTGCTGCCCTGCCAGGCCTGACCAGAGAATCCAGACAACTATGGAGCCCATCCCACTGCCTCACTTGGGTAGAAAACCAAGTCAGAAGTCCTATCCAACTATTCTCAGCTATTCCTCATTTCCATCCTCAGACCTCAAACATTTGCTTCACTCAAAAATAGACCATAATAGCAGGCCCCACCTCCCCAAGGATATTACTAGACGATAGCCTAGAAACCCAAACTGAGCTGACTGGTGAAGATTCATCTCTGCCAAAAAGTGTAAAGTCTGCATTCAAATACAGAGATACAAATGTAATAAATGAAAGATCATTAAAAGCCAGGTAAATATGGCACCACAAAAGTAAACTAATAAAGTCTAATAACTGATCTGAAAGAAAAGGATATCCATGAACTGTCAAACACAGAATTCAGAATAATCCTCTTAAATTTAATGAGCTGCAAGAACACACAGACAACTAAATTAAATTAGGAAAACAATGCATGAACAAAATGAGAAATTCAAGAAAGCTATAAAGACCATCAAAAAAACTCCAAACAGAAATCCTATAAGTGAAAAATACAATAACTGAATTGAAAAATTCAATAGACAGTTTGAAAAGCAGACTTGACCATACAGAGGAATCAATGACCTGGAAGATAGGACATTGAAATTATACAGTCAGAGGAGCAAAAAGAAAAAAGAACTAAAAAGAGTGAAGAAAGTTTATGAGACTTAAAGGACAGTGGAAAGAAACAATATTCACATTATGTTCATTCCAGAAGAAGAGAAAGAAAAAGGGATAGAAAGTATATTTAAAGCAATAATGGCTGAAAATTTCCTGAGTCTTCTACAGAGAGCAATGGGCATTCAGCTCCTTGAGGCCCAAAACACCCCAAATATTTTGAACCCAAATAGGACTGCAACTGAGACATATTATAATTAGTTCAAAGTCAAAGACAAAGAAATAATTTTAAGAACAGTAAGGGAAAAGAGAGAAGTTACATACAAGGGAACTCCCATAAGACTACTGGTGGATTTCCAATAAACATTTCAGGTCAGAAGAGAAGGGAATGATATTTTCATTATACTAGAAGAAAAAAAAAATGGTCGTCCAAGAATACTATTCCCAGTGAAGCTGTCCTTTAAAAATAAAGGAGGGAATAAGATTTTCCCAAGCAAAGCTGAAGGAGTCCATTATTATGAAGGAATTCATTACCATTATATCTGCCTTACAAGAAATGCTAAAGGGATTTCTTTGATTGGAAGTAAAAGAATGCTAATTAACATCATAGCAATATAAAAAGGTAGGTAAAACTTATTGGTAATGGTAAATATATAGTCAAAATTAAATCCTGTAATTTGGTAATGATGGTATATAATTCACTTACAACTCGAGTTTGAAAGTTTAAAAATGAACATAATAAAGTAACCATAATTACAATAATATGTTATTAGTTATGCAACATAAAAATACATAAATTATAACAGCAGTAAAAATAAAAGTATAAAGTTTTGGAATTCTACTGAAGTTAAGTTGCTATCAATTTAAAGTAGGATGTTACAAGTATAAGATATTTTATATAAGCCTCATGGTAACCACAAGAAAAAAAAACCTGTAGTAATTATACAAAAGAACATGATAAAAAAAAAAAAAGCCAAGGTATACTCATAATCAAAGTCATCAAAGCACAAAAAAAGCAGGATAAAGAACAAGGAAAACTGGATCTACAAAACAACCAGAAAACAATGAATAAAATTGTGATATTAAGTCCTTACCTATCAATAATTACTTCAAATATAAGCAGATTAAGTTCTCTAATAAAAAGACATAGAATGGCTAAATGGGTTTAAACAACAACAAGGTCCAACAGTATGCTGCCTACAAGAGACTCACTTGTAGTGAGTCTCTTATCACTTATCACTATAGTGTTAAGGACACTCATAGAAAGTCATTGAAAGTGAAAGGATGGAAAAAGTCATTTCAAGCAAATGGTAACCCAGAAAAAAGCAGGAGCAGCTATACTTATATCAGGCAAAATACACAATACCAAAAATGGTAAAAAGATACCAAGAAGGTCATTACATAATGATAAAGGGGTCAATTCATCAAGAAGATATGACAATTGTAAATATTTATGAGCCCACCATCAAAGCATCTAAAGATGGTCAAAAGGTACAAATTTCCAGTTATAAAGATAAATAACTACTAGACATGTACTGTACAACATGATGACTATAGTTAATACTGATATAAGATATATAGGAAAGTTATTAAGAGGGTAAATCCAAAGAGGACTCATCACAAAGAGAAAAACTTTTTGATTTTCTTCTTCCCTTTCTTTATATTATATCTATATGAGATGATGAATGTTACCTGAACCTATTGCAATAATCATTTCACATTATATGTAAGTCAAACCATCATGTTGTATGCATTAAACTTATACAGGCATAAATGCCAATTATTTGTCAATAAAATTAGAAACTATGTTTAACAGAACTCATATATTAAACAAGAAAAAGTTATTATAAGTATTATTTTCTGATAACAAGTAGTTTATAGTATTTACTATATAGTGGGCAGCATTCTAGTTTTTAAATATATTAAGAGATTTAATCTCTAAAACACTATGCAGTAGATAATACTCTTATTCTTTGTTACAAGACAGTAAGATACACAATGCTTAAATAACTCATCCAAAGAACAATAGCCAGTAAGCATTGAAAGTCAGATTTGGATTCAAGCAGTCTATTGCAAAGAGTTCACACTCCTAGCCACTATACTAGGTTGCCTCTAATTCAAATAAGTGAAAATGAAAAATAAAAAGATTTCTTTGACCTCTTATTTCTGTTAATCAGTGTTTTCGTATAAGAAAAAACATAAACATGTGGGAACTTACATCAACTGAGCTTCATTTCCCCTCATTAATAAAATGACAAAAAATAATAACTGTCATTGATGTGATTTTGTTAGCCTTGTGGTAAGTTAGCACCCATTCCTTGCATCTCCTTCTCTCCATGACTTCCCACTCTACCTCTGGGCTTGTTCATGTTTTATGGTCTAAATTGTGTCCTCCCCCTAAAAATTCATATGTGGAAGCCCTAACTCCTGTACCTCAAAATGTGACCGTATTTGGAAATAGGGCCTATAAAGAGGTAATTAAGTTAAATGAGGTCATTAGAGTGGACCTTATCCAATCTGACTTGTATCCCTATAAGAAGGAATTTGAATACAGAGAGATACCAGGAATGCAAGCACACAGAGGAAAGACCACATGAGTACACAGTGGGAAAGTGGTGATCTGCAAGTTAATGAGAGATGCCTCAAGAAAAAAAAACATTAATTAAAAAAAAACCCTGGCAACACCTTGATCTTGGACTTCTAGCCTCTAGAACTATGAGAAAATAAATTTCTGTTTTAAAGCCTCTAATCAGGGATATTTTATTATGGCAGCCCTAGTAAACTAAGGCACCATATAACTAACTTTGCCCAATAGGATGTTAGTATATATGATACAAACAGAAACTGAAAAAGCACTTTCCACCTGCTCTCACTCTTGTTCTCTGCCTCACCTTAAGAACATGCTCAGTACCTTCTAGAATAATGAAAAATAAATGGAACAGAATTGAGTAACCATGGTTAAGTCAATCATAGGTCATCCAGTAGTTAGTCAACTCCAAATAACCAAAATTAGCCAAGACCACATCCTGCTCAGTCCAGCCAAAAGCACCAATAGACATACGACCAAAACTTTTGATTATTGTTTTAAATCACTGTTTTGTGGGGAGCGTGTTATTCAGCATTATTATAGTGATAGATATTTGATATAAGCATCAAATAAAATACCCAGTCACCTGGCACACAGTAGCAACTCAAAATTTAAATTCAGCTTCTACATTTCTCATATGTTTTGAAGGAGGTCAAAGTAAACAAATAAGTCCTATGCCAATTTACTCATATCAGATCTGTAGACAAGGCTCTAGTCTTTCTAGAAGAAAGTGTAAACTAAAACATTCATTTCAATGTAAGGGAATTAATGAGAATATAAGATTTTCTTCTTTTAAAGGATGTACATGTCCATTATACACTATTTTAAATGTTAACAGTCCTCGTTTCCCTAATTTCATTAGTAAGCAAATTCACAATTACCTGTAGTTTCATTAAATAAATCAATTTTCTAAGTCTCTCAAATAATTATCATTAGTGCAGATGATTTCTGTAGCCACAGTAAATAAAGCTATTATCAACTGCCAGCCATGCTTCTCTCAAAGCAAGATTTGATTCCATTATTTTAAAAAGGTATACTCAGGGGGCGCCTGGGTGGCGCAGTCGGTTAAGCGTCCGACTTCAGCCAGGTCACGATCTCGCGGTCTGTGAGTTCGAGCCCCGCGTCAGGCTCTGGGCTGATGGCTCGGAGCCTGGAGCCTGTTTCCGATTCTGTGTCTCCCTCTCTCTCTGCCCCTCCCCCGTTCATGCTCTGTCTCTCTCTGTCCCAAAAAAAGTAAATTTAAAAAAAGTTGAAAAAAAAAATTTAAAAAAAAAAATAATAAATAAAAAAAAAATAAAAAGGTATACTCAGAAAAACACATAGGCTTGGTATGAGAAAAGATTAGAAATAATCATTCAAATTAACTCTTTTCTCAAAGAATCTAATGCTTGAATACTCTCTGTATTATCCCCAAATTTTGTTCCCCAACTCTTGCAATCCAAGTCCACACAGGAGACAGAAGCCATAACATAATATAAAAAGAATTTTATTATAAAGAATCATTAGGAAATAATAAAAGAGATACTATAATATATAAAGAAAACTCTGTAGGATAGTCTAGGACAGAAAGAAAATGCCCAGATAAAGACAAACCTGGATGAAGGTACCCACACTTAGGAGAGGATTCAAACTTTGTCAAAAGAGCTGTAGTTGCAATCCAGTAGGTAGTGGAAAAGTTCTCTGTGTTGCCTAAACCCCAATCTGGTCCACAGTAACCGGGCAAATAGGAAACATTCTTCTGAGGCACAGAAGAGCTCCAGCCAGTGGGCTAGCATGCATATAAACAGAGGAAGTCAAGGTGCCTCTGTGGGCAGGAGGCCTGGAGCACACGTTGTCCATGTTGGGAGAGCCACAGAAAGGTGATTGACAAACTGGACCAGGATTACAATCTCAAGAAAGATTATGTGTTTCAGCTGCATGGCTGAGCAAGGCATCACTGGATATCCTCACATTCACATGGCTGTTCAACTGTGTAGCCTCTGGATCTGGTAAGAGATGCCCCATCGGGCAATATCCCTGCAGCTCCCTCTACTGAGGAAGCTTAACATTATGCTCATGGTAGAGGAGAAATGGCTTAAGAAATTCCATCCATTACAAGCAAGTTGTAAGCAAAATGTGAGAGTGAATGTGGGGCATAGAGGCAATAAATTGATAATTGGCATACTTACCAAAGCTTAAACATTCACTGTGAAGGAGGGTTCAACACTTCCCAAGCAGTGAAATTATTTCAAAAGTAATTGTAGATTTTATCTGATTTCAGATTTTTTAACCTAAAAAGGAAATTAACCAGTTAAACTGAAGATAGTTTCTTACTATGTATTTAATGACCTTCCTAAATACAAACTCATAATATAAATCAAATTAGCAACTCCTTTTTGAATGATTCTTATTTAGTAGCTAAAATTTTGCATCAGTAAAGTATTAGATATGATCATAACAGAGATGAAGAGATAAAAGAACACACTTCTGAGTGTGTTGAAACATATCTAAATATTTTTTAAATTAACTATGAATGTCTACTTCAAATAATAAACCTTCCTTAGAAATATAAATGTAAGGTCCTCCAGGACAAGTTCACTTAGTTCCTTGTATCTAAACCCTTTTCTCAGAGAAGCTAAGTGCTAGAGTCTTAGAAGTGAGAAATAGGATTTCTCCCTGAAATCTCTCTGTGTTAGTTTGATAGGGTTACTCTCAAAAAGTACCCTTTATTGCATATTTCCAAACATGTATGTCTGGTACTCAACTACCTCAAATTCTATTGTATTGAAAACTATTTTCCCCACCAAACTTACCCTTCTTTTGCCTTCATTATTACATGTGATGACTTTATTATGTAACCAGTTATTTAAGGAACAGAACTCTTTCTAATAGAGTCTTTCTAAATTAACTCAGCATTACCAACTACTTCTAGTACTCCAAAAATATTCAAATTTCTTCACCTTGATATCATGACACTTGCTGTGTCTTCTCCATGAAATGAGATTCTCTTCCTTGTCTTGCCAGTGAACTCCTACCTATGTTTCAGGACCCGCCTCAAATTCTCCTCCTCTCTAACATAGGAAACTCACTAACAGCATAAGGAATCAATTGCTGAAAATATGCCTACTGATCCCCCGCCCTTTTCCTGTTTTTTTTTCTGCTTTTCTTTGAAACCAATAAAAAGAAAAAAGAATATTTCTTATGTCTCTTTTAGAAGTTCATACCAAGTTCTAGAAACTTTCCCAATATTTCATAAATCTTTTATTTAAGATCGTTTATTAAAAGATCTGCCTTCCCCATGAGATAATGAACTCCCTAACCTAACATAGCAAATTGTAATGGATAAATATTGAAGTAAGTGGTTCAGTTGAATAGTTTCCTACTAAACAATTCCCTATCATATCTTTCCCTTTCTGGAAGAAATATCTCAAATAGTTTTTCTTAAAAATTTCAGCTGACATTTCTTTAGAGAAATATTCAGATAGGAAATATAGCTTAAGGAAGATGGCAAGAGATAAAGGCAGAGAGATAGACAGTGAAGGAAACTCTTGTACACCACCATAAGGAACTGGGGTATTAGCCTATGAAACCTGCAGAACTCTTAATTCAAGAGAGTTACATAATCTGATCTATATTTTAAAAAGAGAACTCTGCTATATGAAAATTGGATTTTAAAAGGTCTCTACCAGGTATAAAGCTGTTTCAATAAATGATAGCTGGTAGCAGTGGAAAGAGAAAGATATAGAAATATTGTATATTTTGTTGGTGTAACAGATATGTAGGTGAGAAAAAGGAGACATCAGAGATAACTACTACTAGTTTTCATTTTGATCAACTAAGTGAAGAGTGATGCCATTTACTGAAGAAGGAAAGAGAGGATGAAGAATCATTTCAGAATAAAATTAAAAATTGCATTTAGACATATTAAGTTGAAAATGACTAATAAAAATGAAATATGTCAATATGTCAATATATCTCTATATCAAGCCAACAGCTCAGGATGAGGTAAAGGCTAAAGAGGTACACTTGGGATTCATTAGCATTTGGACGGAATTAAATTTATGATGCTGGATGGAATTGCCTAGGAAGAGGTGAGGAGGAGAATGGATGGAAGACTAAAGAACAAACTCTGGGGTCCCCAATATTTAGACTTTAGGTTAAAGCAATGAAAAAAACTGAGAAGGAAGGCACAGTGAAACAGGTGGAAAACCAAGGTAAAGAAGTACATCAGAGCACATTGCTTAGCTCTGCAAAGCAACATTTACACAGTCATGACCATGTTTTCAACATTTAGAATCAGTGTCTAGAATATTTGGCTATGGTTACAAAACAGAATGTTTAGCTTTTTAATCTTGAAAGCATAAGTGTAGGTTTATAGAAAGCAGAAAGTGGGAGTTGGTTGGAAAAAGAATGGTAGAAAGTTGTGAGGATGCTAAAAATTCTTCCTTTATAAAGTGGAAAGATATGCACTACTGCTGAAGCAGGACATGCAAACTATTTTGAAGTGCTGATGTAACTAGAACTATGACCAAAAAAATTAAAATCCTTTCCAGAGGAGAAATAGAACAAGGGTCTGTTCCTTCTCATATTAAATACTTCCACACTATTTGATGTTTTAATCATGTGCACATTTTACCTTGGCATAAGCAAAAATTTTAATTTAAACAGTGATTGCAGAGCCTCAATGGAGATTTGTGATGAGGTGAGGAATAAAAATAAATTGAATTGATAAGGCTGAGATTTTTCTGACCCAGAAATTCTACTTCTAGTAATATTCCCTATGGAAACATTCAGAAATGAAGGCAAAGATATATGTACAAGAATGTTTGCAACTGTATCAATTATAATAGTAAAAGGATGGAAAATACCTATATAATAAATATTTAGAGATGATTTAAATAAATTATAGTTTATCCATAAAAATAGAATATTAAACAGCCATTAAATCATTTTTGAAATTACTGAGGAACATACATAATGTTCATATCACGTTATTATCCTAAGTAAAAGTCCAGGGTTAAAAAGCTGTGTGTGTGTGCATATTCACATGCATAGTATTGGGCACCCAGAAAATATATGGTTCAAGAACAAGAACTGAAGTTCTGTACAAAACTGGGAATTTACTATCAACAGATATTTTCTAAAGAAACTTTTTAAATGTAGACCCCTAAAGGAAAGAACATTCTAGAAAGGAGATCTAAGAAGAGTAATGGTGAAGAAAAAAAATTGTTAATATTTAGATAAATCCAAGTGAACATTGATAGTGAACTTTAAAAAAAGGAAAGAAAGGGGCGCCTGGGTGGCACAGTCGGTTAAGCGTCCGACTTCAGCCAGGTCACGATCTCGCAGTCCGTGAGTTCGAGCCCCGCGTCAGGCTCTGGGCTGATGGCTCGGAGCCTGGAGCCTGCTTCCGATTCTGTGTCTCCCTCTCTCTCTGCCCCTCCCCCGTTCGTGCTCTGTCTCTCTCTGTCCCAAAAATAAATTAAAAACGTTGAAAAAAAATTTAAAAAAAAAAAAAAGAAAGAAAGTACTAAAATCCTACGGGAGAAAAATGTACAATTTGGGAAGTCAAGATGAATTAAAATGTTCTAAATTGTTTTAAGAACAAGGTAAAATTATTTAAACATTTTGGCATATGCATACTAAAATGTCTAGGCTGTTAACAAAATACATAAGAGTTTATAGGTTCTGAAATAGCATTGGGGGGAAAGGACAAGATAGAAATTACTTGATTAATAAATAGGCCAAAGAAGAAAAAAATTAAAATTGGGGAAAAACAGGATTAAATAGAAAGTACAAAATAAAACAGTAAAAATGTATACAGATATATCAGAAATAGGTCAAGGAGTTATAGATTTACTATTGTGAAGGCTCATCTCAGCTATTTATTCCTTCTTGATATATAAATAATCATTTATGTGATTTTAAATATAAATGTACTAGACTCAACAGTTAAAACACAAAATTGTGAGACTGGAATGTTTAAGATCTATCTAAAACCCCTTTATGAAAAACAAAACATAGTGTCCTCACTCTAAAAGGAATACTATGAGAGTGATTTAAATCCCTAAGCTTTTGCATCAACCATGATCCTGTGTCTAGCAGTTCTCAAAACCATTCACTTTTCCCAGTGCACAATTACCTAAGTAGATGACTAAATCTCTTCGGGAAAAACTGGAGGAGTTAGCCATGATGTTGCAGGGTCCTTCCTCAAGGGGTATGATCACTCATTATGGTTCTGAGTGTGAAAACTGGCTCATGTCTGGAAATTGGTCAAGGAGTCATAGATTTACTATTGGGAAGACTCATCTCAGCTATTTATCCCTTCTTGATTTCTTTTGATTATATATGTTAAGCAGTATGCTTATAGACTGCCCATCTATGTTGGTTCTAGGAAAACCTTGTTCTCTGAGTCATCTTCATATAACTCTTGAGTCATGACGCCCTAGTTGCCATTCTAACCTTGCTGCTCATTATGGTAATTAGGCCCACCTTGGTTATGAAAATAAAGTGTGGCTACCTGTCCTCCATTATTCCAGGTTCCTATCTCCCCCCTGGTTACTAAATAGCATCTCCTACCATGTGAACCACTCTTGAGCTTTTCAACACATTGGTCCCCTCACTAGTACATTCCTTACCACCATAGAAAATGGAGTGATCTTTGGGTACTTCCAAGGAAAACTGTCAGCAAAATGGGCCCAACTGAGCAAAACCAATGCTCTGAGACTTTTAATTCCCTCCTTCACAGTTATCCATAGCAGTTCTGGTATCTTTATTTCATCTATGAGAATTATTGTTTTTTTTCCATGCACTCAAGAGCTTTTTTCAGCAACATGTTAAAACAATAACCCACAGCCCAAGCCAGGAATTCAATGCATAGAGTGTCCTAGATTGACATTGTTCTCTTATAGTTGCCCCAGTGTCCAGCACCATCAGGGTCAACTCTTCTTCTTGCCAGTTTACGTTAACTAGGTACCATAGCTCTTTTAGTGTATAATCTCTCTCCCTTAGCAGTCCTAACATTTGCCTGATTAGTTTATGCTAAGATTTTACATTATTGGTGGTATGGTGGTCAGAAGTGAGGTCAGTGCCTGAGGTGAAGGATTGTCAGACAGGGCATTGGTCTCTTTGGAGGAATTTGCTTAGTCTTCAAGCAAGGAGAGGATGCTGTGTCTTCCAAAGGAATGAGTGGGATACTTTTGCAGTCCAAAAGGATTCAGGAGAACTTAGGAATTCAAGATTTCAAGTACATCTACTCAGATATCCCAGGTGTCAGGTTCCACTTTTTCCCTATCAGGGTGCTGGTTTTGACAAAAAGAGCTTTCTTTGAAGTTCTGTGACTTTACACATTTACAACTTTTAGAGGAAAATACAGGTTATCTCTATGACTTTGGAGTAGGTATGGGTTTCTTATATAATATACACACACAAAGAAAAAAAACTCAAGGAATTCCAAGAAAATTGACTTTATGAAGAAAAGGACTTTTATAAAAGCAAAAATAACAAATCTAAAATGGACATGGGAAGTCATATTCATGTAGGTAAGAGTACATTGTTTTTCTTTCATTCCACTCTTTTCTGTGACCCAACCCCAACACACAGTGGAGCAGTGCCTGGCAACCGTGAACAAAAGCAGGGCATGGGAGCAGTGAGTGTGTTACTGAACTCTGAAATCAGATTCCTGTGTCTGATGCACAGTAAGGCAATCTCTGAGTCACCAGGTTTGAAGCAGAGAAAGTTTTATTATCAGAAGAGCAGCTCAGCAAGAAGACAGAGGAGCATTCCCAAATCTGCCTTCCTGACAAGTTGGAACAAGTTTTTTTTAATAAACATAGGAGTTGAGGTTACATACCAGTTAATGAAAAGGGTAGGGAAACTTATGTCTATTCATAAGAAAAGATGGAGCATACAGTTAGAGCAAACATGTATGTAACACATACCCCATGTTCACTTTGGGGTAGAGACTTAACAACACAACAAAGCAAAACTTAATCCCTGACATCAGGAGGTTATCTTAGGACAATGAGAAGAGGCTATGGGCATAAACTGGATGGGGTCATGGGCTCTTATCTGGGGCAAGGAATGCAGATTCTTGTTTGTGCATAGGCCAGAAGGAACCACATCAGTTGACCTGGAATCCAGGCTTCTGCAGAGACAGCTAATGGATTTGTTAGTGGAGTCTGAAAAGAAACAATAGTTGATTAGGGAGAAACAGTTCTCTGAAAAACAAGCTTTAACTTTTCAACTAGTTTCAACCTCATTAACCCTATGGTTCCTGGTTTCACTTAGAAGACTTCATTCTGCAACTCTCAGGATGACACCACTGCATCAACTTTAGGCACCCTTCTCCAGTTAAGCTCTGCAGCCCAAAGAGCACACCCCAGTGCACAACTTCATTTCTCCCCTTGAACGTAAGGCTTCACATTTTAACACATTCAAGGACCCAAGGGTGAGTCTATAGTTTACAGTACATGAGAGTTCTACTGCTGGCCAGGTGACAGAGAACTTTGCACATAGACATGTTACACTGAACAGTGTTTACAAATATTTTAGTTCATAGAAAAATGACTACTTTAGGTAAAGTGATCAGGAGATGAACATCAGCAAGTTTGGGACTCCAGTCTAGATTTATTGACAGGTTAGATGTCTGGGACTGACCAGGAAGAGGATGCATATGGAACTGAGGGTGATAGTGCATCGGGTTTAGAGTGGCGTCACTACAGCTGGCAAGGAAGCTGCCAGCCTCCTCAATAAATAGGTATGTCCTTGCTGTCACCCTCATGGCCATGCTTCCTGCTGCCACTCTGAAAACAAACAAAATTAAAGCAGGATGTTAAGAGATAAGGAAAAAATATTCAAAAAAAAAGAGTGGATTACAAAATTAGGAAACAATAAAGCTAAAATTGAGAGTGGACTAGGAAAAAAAATAGAAATTAAGAATGAATACATGAATGCAAATAAAGATAAGAGTTTAGGAGTTTTAAATAATAGGCTAAAAAAGGTGAAATTAAAGATAAATGTCAACAGGATTAGAGGATCAAAAGCCATCAGTGTAAAGAACATAAAAGGTTATTGTTAAAAGCTAAAACACATTAAATAAAAAAAAAAATAAAATGTAACAGGGAATTGAGGATTAAAAAATATGAAGTATGACAAAAATAAAACTAAGAATAAGGAATACCATAGAAATGTTGGAGATACAATACATACAAAATTCTTGAAGACTTAGATGAATACACGAGAAAATAATATAAAGGGGTGGAGAGGAAGACAAACCACAGAGAAGCAGAGGGTTTCCTCCTTCACTTCACATATCACCCTCTTTGTTTTTGCTGTTCCTGCCATGAGATATACCTTCCTACCTTCTATACCTGGCTAATGACTCTATACCCTTCAAATCTCAAGTATCACTTTCTTCAGGAGGCAACACACACACACACACACACACACACACACACACACACACACACACACCTTTCTGCCCAAGCTGGGTTAAATACTTCTCTGTAACTTAACAGAATCCTGCATGTACTTCAGATCAATATTTCTGCCTCTTACCCTACCCTCCTCAGAAACTTACTTTGCATTCTTTGCTATACAAAGAAGTAACATTATAACCACTTCTTAAAATAAAATAAAAAATAAGGAGTTTTATCAAATCCTGGGGTTCTTTTTTTTTTTTTTTGGACTATATCCATTCAGCAAGTATTTCCTAAATACTCATTCTGTGCCAAGCTCTGTGCTAGGATCTGTAAATATAGAGATCAATAAGACTGGTCCTCAAAGAATTGATAAGTGAGTTAGGGAGATCAATAATAAGTAAGCAAAAATTATACCAGAATGACCCTGAAAAACATATGAGTTTTATGTTTCAATTAGTTCTTATTGACCTCACATCCACATCAAGTCTCTCTACATTAGTAACATTCTCTGTTTCCAGAGCTACATCCTAAAAGGAATTTTGAGTGTCCTTTAGTAAACATTTTATAGCACGGTAACAGAAAAAGAAGTCTATTGGAGCCATCCTTAAGAAAACACTGAGCGTTAAGCAAGACATACATTTGGTCAACTACCTCATTTCACCAGGGTGATGCACTTTGGGGCTGGACCATTTGATGGAGGTGCTCAGGACAGGAAGTCTGCAATTCTTATTAATAATTTTAAGATACATTTGCCTCTGAGCACAGGCACAAGAGACAAAACCGCACAGTGTATCTACATATATAAATTCTACTTTATGAGATGTACTTAGGCTCATTTTGTGGCTAGAGGAAAAATCAAAAATCTAAACTCCAAAAAATACTTCTTTAAATAATAAAACTTCTGGGGCACTTGGGTGGCTCAGTTGTTTCAGAATCCAACTCTTGATTTCAGCCCAAGACATGATCTCACATTTCATGAGTTTCAGCCCCACATTGGGCTCTGTGCTGACAGCATGGAGCCTACTTGGAATATTCTCTCTCTCTCTCTCTCTCTCTCTCTCTCTCTCTCTCTCCCCGTCCCCCCACTTGTGAGGCTCTCTCTCTTTTTTCTCTCAAAATAAATAAATAAACAAAAAATAAAAGTAAATAAAAATGAAATTTTTCTTCTCCTCAGATTGAAATTTTTACCAAAAGATCAGTATTAGAATAGAGCTATATGATCTGTGTTTACCAACAAGCTTTACATTGTCTTGCAGGGGGTTTATTTTCCATAACAAAAATAAACTCCCCCCTCCTATGATGGCTTTAATGGGATAGGAATTATTATAACTTTCTTTTTTTTTCAAATTTTTATTTAAATTCTAGTTAGTTACACCCAGGGCAATATTGGTTTCAGGAGTAGAATTCAGTTATTCGTGATGCATACAGCACTCAGTGCTCATCAGAACAAGTGTCCTCCTTAAAATCATTCACCCATCTAGCCCATCCCCTATCCACCTCCCTCCATCAATCAGTTTGTTCTCTATCTTTAAGAGTTTGTCATGATTTGTTTCCCTCTCTCTCTGCCTCCCACCCTCATATTTTCATCTGTTTTGTTTCCTAAATTCCACATATGAGTTAATCATATGGTATTTGTCTTTCTCTGACTGACTTATTTCACTTAGCATAATACATTTTAGCTGCATCCATGTCATTGCAAATGGCAAGATTTCATTCTTTTTGATGACTGAATAATATTGTATTCTCTCTTTCTCTTTCTCACATCTTCTTTATCCTTTCATCATTTGATGGGCATTTGGTCTCTTTCCATCATTTGGCTATTGTAATAATGCTGCTATAAACATTTGAGGTGCATGTACCCCCATTTACCCCATGGGGGAATCTGTATTTTTGTATCCTTTGGGTAAATGCCTAGTAGTGCAATTGCTGGATATTAGGGTAGTTCTATTTTTAACGTTTTTTTTTTTTAATTTTTTTTCAACGTTTTTTATTTATTTTTGGGACAGAGAGAGACAGAGCATGAACGGGGAGGGGCAGAGAGAGAGGGAGACACAGAATCGGAAACAGGCTCCAGGCTCCGAGCCATCAGCCCAGAGCCTGACGCGGGGCTCGAACTCACGGACCGCGAGATCGTGACCTGGCTGAAGTCGGACGCTTAACCGACTGCGCCACCCAGGCGCCCCTATTTTTAACGTTTTTGAGGAACCTCCATACTGTTCACCAGAGTGGCTGCACCAGTTTGCATTTCCACCAGTAGTGCAAGAAGATTCCCCTTTCTCTGCATCTTCACCAATACCTGTTTTTGTTCATGTTGTTCATTTTAGCCATTCTGACAGGTGTGAGCTGGTATCTCATCGTGATTTTTATTTGTATTTCCCTGATGATGAGTAAGGTTGAGCATCTTTTCACGTGTCTGTTAATTATGATGTCTTCTCTGGAAAATTGTCTGTTCATGTCTTCTGCCCCTTTCTTAACTGGATTATTTGTTTGGGGGGAGATGAGTCTGATGACTCCTTTATAGATTTTGGATACTAACCCTTTATGAGATATGTCATTTGAAACTATCTTTCCCCATTTCATAGGCTGACTTTTATTTTTAGTGATTATTTCCTTTGCTGTGTAGTTTATTTTCATCTCGATGAAGTCCCAATAGTTCATGTTTGCTCCTGTTTCCCTTGCTTTCAGTAACATGTCTAGTAAGAAGTTGCTGTGGCTGAGGTCAAAGAGGTTGCTGTCTATGGTCTCCTCTAAGATTCTGATGGTTTCCTGTCTCACATTTAGGTCTTTCATCCATTTTGAGTTTATTTTTGTGTATAGTGTAAGAAAGTGGTCCAGTTTCATAGTTATGCATGTCGTTGTTCAGTTTTGCCAACACCATTTGTTAAAGCAACTGTCTTCTTTCCATTGAATTCTTTCTGCCTTGTAGATCAGTTCACCATACAGTTTTGGGTACATTTTTTGGTTTTTTATTCTGTTCCATTAATCTATGTGTCTGTTTTGTGCTGATACCATACTGTCTTGATGACTACAGCTTTGTAATAGAGCTTGAAATCCGGAATCATGACGCCACCAGTTTTGTTTTTCTTTTTCAGGATTGCTTTGGCTATTTGGAGTCTTTTGTGTTTCCATACAAATTTTGGGACTTTTTTATTCTAGCTCTGTGAAAAATGCTAGTGATATTTTGATAGGGATTGCATTAAATGTGTAGATTGCTTTGGGTAATATAGACATTTTAACAATATTTGTTCTTCCAACCCACCAGCATGAGATGCTTTTCCATTTTTTGTGTCCTCTTCAATTTCTTTGTAAGATTTCTATATTTTTCAGAGTATAAAAGTTTTACCTCTTTACTTAGGTTTATTTCTAGGTATCTTATGAGTTTTGGTAATTGTAACTGAAAGAGATTCCTAGATTTCTCTTTTTGCCACTTCATTACTCATGTGTACAAATACAACGGATTCTGTATGTTGATTCTGTATCCTGCAACTTTACTGAATTCATTTATTAGCTCTAGCAATATTTTGGTGGAGTCTTTGAAGTTTTCTATATAGACTATCATGTCATCTGTGAATAATTAAAGTTTGACTTTTCACTTGTTGATGTGGATGCCTTTCATTTCTTTTTGTTATTGGATTGCTGAGGCTAGGACTTCCAGTACTATGTTGAATAACAATGGTGAGAGTTGATATCCCTGTCTTGTTCCTAATAGTGAGGAAAAGCTCTCAGTTTTTCCCCATTGAGGATTATATTAGCTGTGGGGTTTTTTGTGTATGGCCTTTATGATGTTGAGATATGTTCCTTCTAACTGTACTTTGTTGAGGGTTTTTATCAAGAAGGAATACTGTATTTTGTCTAATGCTTTCCCTGCATCTATTGAAAGCATCATATGGTTCTTACCTTTTCTTTGATTGATGTGATGTATCACATTGATTGATGTGCAAGTATTAAGCCATCCTAGCAGCCCAGGAATAAATCCCACTTGATCATGGTGAATGATTCTTTTAATGTACTGTTGAATTTGATTTGCTAGTATCTCGTTGGGAATTTTTACATCCAGATTCATCAGAGATATTGGCCTGTAACTCACCTTCTTAGTGAGGTTTTTGCCTGGTTTTGGAATCAAAATAATGCTGGCCTTGTATAATGAGTTTAAAATTTTTCTTTCCATTTCTATTTTTTGGAACATTTGAGAAAAATAGGTATTAACTCTTTTTTAAATATCTGATAGAATTCTCCTGGAAAGCTATCTCACCCTGGACTTTTGTTTGTTGGGAGATTTTGGGTTACTGTTTCAATTTCTTTGCTGATTATAGGTCTGTTCAAATTTTCTGTTTCTTCCTGTTTCAGTTTTGGTAGTTTGTATGTTTCTAGGAATTTATCCATTTCTTCCAGATTGCCTAGTTATTTGGCATATAATTTTTCATAATATTATCTTATAATTGTATTTCGGTGGTGTTGGCTGTGATCTCTCCCTTTTTATTTGTGATTTTATTTGGGCCCTTTCATTTTTCTTTTTGATAAGTCTGGCTAGGGGGGTTTCAATTATAGTAATTCTCTCAAAGAGCCAGCTCTTAGTTTCATTGATTTGTTATACTGTGGTTTTTTTTTCTATATTGTTTACTTTTTCTCCAGTCTTTATTATTTCCCTTCTTCTGCTGGCTTTAGGCTTTGTTTGCGGTTCCTGTTCTAGCTCCTTTAAGTTTAAGGTTAAGTTGTGTATTGGGGACCTTTCTGGCTCCTTGAGATAGGCCTGAACTGCAGTGTACTTTCTTCTTAGGACAACCTTGGCTGCATCCCAAATATCTTGAACTGTTTGTGTTTCACTTTAATTTGCCTCCATGTCCTTTTTATTTCCTCTTTAATTTCCTGGTTAAACCATTCATTTTTTAATAAGATGTTCTTCAACCTCCAAGTATGTGTGGTCTTTCCAAATTTTTTCTTGGGGTTGACTTCAAGTTTTATAGCGTTGTGGTCTGAAAATATGCATGGTAAGATCTCTTTTCGTATGTATTAAGGTCTGATTTGTGATCAGTATGTAATCTATTCTGAAGAATGTTCTGTGTGCACTTGAAAAGAATATGTATTCTGCTGTTTTCGGATGAAATATTCTGAATATATCTGTTAAGTCCATCCAGTCCAGTTTGTCATTCAAAGCCGTTGTTTCCTTATTGATTATCTGTCCATTGATGTAAGTGGGGTATTAAATTTCACTACCATTATTGTCTTATTGTCAATGAATGCCTGTATGTTTGTTATTAACTGATTTATATATTTGGGTGTTTCAAGTTGGGGGCATAAATTATTACAACTGTTAGATCTTCTTTTTTTTTTTAATTTTTTTTTAATGTTTATTTTTGAGAGAGAGTGAGCACGAGCAGGAGAAGAGCAGAGAGAGAAAGGGAGACACAGAATCGGAAACTGGCTCCAGGCTCTGAGCTGTCAGCACAGAGCCCAATGCGGGGCTCGAACTCACAAACCGTGAGATCATGACCCGAGCTGAAGCCGGACGCTCAACCAACTGAGCCACCCAGGCGCCCCACAACTGTTAGATCTTCTTGATGGATAGACCCCTTAATTATGATATAATGCCCTTCTTCGTGTCTTGTTTTAGTCTTTGGTTTAAAATCTAGCTTGTCTGATATAAGTATGGCTACTCCAGTTTTCTTTTGGTGTCCATTAACATTGATGGATGGCTCTCCATCCCCTCACTTTCTATCTGCAGGTGTCTTCAGGTCTCAAATGAGTCTCTTGTAGGCAGCACATAAAAGGGTCTTATTTATTTCTATTTTTGTCAAATTCTGATTCCCTATATCTTTTGATTGGAGCATTTAGTTCATTTACATTTAGGATGATTATAGGAAGATATGTTTAGTGCCATTTTGTTACCTATAAAGTTGGTGTTTCTGACGATACACCTTTCTAGTCTTTGTTGCTTATGATCTTTTTTCTCCCATTTAAAAAGTCCCCCTTAATATTTCTTGCAAGGTTGGTTTAGTGGTCGCAAAGTCCTTTAGTTTTTGTTTGTCTGGGATACTCGTTATTTCTTGTATTCTGAATGACAGCCTTTCCAGATAAAGAATTCTTGGCTCATATGTTTCCCATTCAGCATGTAGACTATGTCCTGCTCCTTTATGGCCTGCCAAGTTTCTGTGGACAGATCTGCTACAAACCTGATATGCCTTCCCTTGTAGGTTAAGGACTTTTTTCCTTGCTTCTTTCAGGATTCTTTCCTTGTCTATGTATTTTGTGAATTTGACTATGATATGCCTTGGTTATGGCCAGCTTTTGTTTAATTTAATGGGACTTCTCTTTGCTTCTTGAATTTTAATGTCTGTGTCCTTCCCCAGATTAGGGAAGTTTTCAGCTATAATTTGCTCACAAAAACCTTCTGCCCTTTTTTCTCTTTCTTCATACTCTGAGACTCCCATGATATGAATGTTATTCTGTTTTAAAAAGTCTCTGAGTTCCCTAAGTCTACCAGCATGATCCATTACCTTTGTTTCTGTCTTCTTTTCAGCTTCATTATTTTCCATAATTTTATCTTCTATATCAGTACTTCATTCCTCTTCTTCACCCATCCTCGCTGTCATGGTATCCTTTCAGGTTTGCATCTCAGTTATAGCATTTTTAATTTCACCCTGACTAGATTTATATCTTTTATCTCTACAGTGATTCTCTAGTGTCTTCTATGCTTTTTTCATGCCCAGCTAGAATCCTTATAACTGTTTTAAATTCTAGTTCAACCATCTTACTTATATCTGTATTTATTAAATCTCTGGCCATCATTTCTTCTTGTTCTTTCTTTTGGAGTGAATCCCTTTGTCTTGTCATTTTGGAGAAAAAAATAATAATAAAATATTTTTTTAAGTTTTAAAAATTAAAAATTTTTTAAATAAAGGAAACTAGAAACTTGGTGTGTTTTTGTCTACTCATTAAGAGAAGCTTGATAGAAAAAAGAAAAAAGAGAAAGAAAAAAATAACAAATCAAAATATAAATAAATTAAATTAAAAATCTGTTCTCTCTGTATGCAGGGAAAAAAATAAAAACAGAAACGAAACAAACACCCAAAGAAAGTTGTTTCATCTACAACTGAAGTTTTGTAGCACTCTATGATCAGTAGACTTAGTAGGTGCGAAGAATTTGTGCTGGTCTTCTAGGGGAGGGGCCTGCTGCTCTGATTCTTAGGCTGATTTGTCTTAGTGGAGATGTGCTTGGAGGGCACAGGGGAGCAGGGGCTTGGTGGAACTGCTCCATTCTCCACTTGGTGGCACTGTTTAGCTCACTGAGATCCATCGGTGCTGGTGGGCTAGGTATGAAAATGACTTCACTCTGTTCTCTAGTCTCTGGAGCGAGAAGTTCACACGCTCACAGATCAATCACTCCTCCTATGTCCCCTGCTTCAATCAGATACCTGCTTTTCCCCATCTGTGTCTGAGCTATCTGCCAGGCAGCACTGCCTTCCTAGATTTTATTTTCGGTGGGGCTGTGTTTCTTTAAAAATTTTGTTTAACATTTATTTTTCTTTGAGAGAGAGACAGAGTATGAGTGAGGGAGGGGCAGAGAGGGAGGAAGACACAGAATTCGAAGCAGGCTGCGGGCTCTGAGCTGTCAGCACAAAGCCCGACCCAGGGCCTGAACCCACAAACAGTGACTTTGACCTGAGCCAAAGTCGACACTTAATGGACTGAACCACCCAGGTGCCCCTAGGTGGGGCTGTGTTTCAAAACCCCACACTTCAGGGACCCTCACAGCTTGGACTGGCGCTCCTCTGGCAGAGGGTCTTGCTGCTCTCTGGTAAGTGCCAGCTTGTCCCTGAAAATGGTCACGCAACTGCGCAGCAGTGGCCAGGAGTTGACGGTAAATCGCCAACATACAACAGGCATGAAGGTTTGCTGCCCTCAGCCAGTAGATTTGTTCTTATACTGGCAAATGGGACAGCTTTATAGTGCCCTCTGGGTCTTTTGCCCACAAAGACATCATATCCCTCTACCAAATGCACTCCAAGCAGTGGAACTACTTCTCTCCCATTTGACCCAGGTGATCTCAGACCCTGCTGCCTGCTTCCTTTCTCACTAGAGCACTGTCAAAAGCTGACCTACAGAAACTTCATACCCTCCTCTCTGCTGTTTATAAAAAACTGGTAGTATTGAAACCCTCTCCTTTTTCCCCATCAATTATTTTGGGGATCAGTTTTCTTGTGCAATCCCCTGTGCATGTTTTCACTCTTTTTGTTTTTCACTTTCTCTCTAGCTACTGTCAGAAGGAATGCTTTTCTTGTGCGAACCTGACGTGCTGCTCTTTCTCGTGCTGCTGTCTCTCTCCTCTCTTTCTCCTCTTTGTAAAAAGTGCTCCCACTCTTCCATGACACCATAGCTTTTCTCTCACCCAATCCCCCTCCCTCACCACATACCTGCCATGTTCTCTCCCTCAAATTGTGCAGATTGTTTTTTAATCCTCAGATCAATTTCCTAGGTGTTCAAATAATTTGATGTTGATCTAGCTGTGTTCAAGGGGTAAGACAAGCCCAGGGTTTCCCTACTCCACCATCTTAACTCTTCCTCTATAATAACTTTCTTATTTTATTTTTTAATGTTTATTTATTTATTTATTTATTTTGAGAGAGAGAGAGTGAAAGTGCCCAAGTAGGGGACGGGCAGAGAGAGAGAGGGAGAGAGAGAGAATTCCAAGCAGGCTCCATGTTGTCAACATGTAGCCCAACATGGGGCTCAATCCCACAAATCCCATGAGATCATGACCTGAGCTGAAATCAAGAGTCAGATGCTTAACCAACTGCGCAACCCAGGTGCCCTTGTTATAACATTCTAATATAAGACTTTACTTAGGATGATTATTAAGAAAGTATTTAGAATTTTATTTCAGGATACATAGTATACCATAACCTCCTTATGTTTTAGATAATTGGCACTTATCAATATTCATCCTTTTTGAAAAGGGAATTGAGAAAGAGATTCAGGACCTAGGACATGGAGTCATAAGGGCAAGGAGTTCCAATTTTGTGTCTTAACAGCTTAGTTTTGACAAATTACTCAACCTGTCCTGTGAGAAGTAAAGATGATGTCAATATCCATTTTACCAGGTAGTAAGGATCACATGCAATTACATATATTAAATCCTGTAAACAAAATATCAGTACACAAATATAAGGAGGAATCATCTGACTTAAATGATAAAAAACAGTACAATTCCCTAGTCAGAGCTAACGTTACCCGTTGGCATAATAAGAGTTCAAAAAAAATCCTTTTTCCACAAAAATATTATCAACAAAATTGCTGCTTACTGTTGATATATGATCCTTTATTTTTAAAATAAGAATAAAAAGCCTTTATTCTATAATTAAAAATTCAAAACTGAAATATTTTTTTAAATTTTTTTTAATGTTTTTTATTTATTTTTGGGACAGAGAGAGACAGAGCATGAACGGGGGAGGGGCAGAGAGAGAGGCAGACACAAAATCGGAAACAGGCTCCAAGCTCCGAGCCATCAGCCCAGAGCCTGACGCGGGGCTCGAACTCACGGACCGCGAGATCGTGACCTGGCTGAAGTCGGACGCTTAACCGACTGCGCCACCCAGGCGCCCCAAAACTGAAATATTTTTGATAATAAGGTTGACTCCAAGGCACCTTGAAAAAGACACGGTAAGTATATTTAAGTTCAAAAACTAATAACAAAACTAAAATAAAACAAGAGAAAATTATCTCAGCACAAGAGAAAGTTTGGTTGGACAAAAGGAAAGATTTATATAGAAATGATGGGGGGGGGTCATTCCATGGTACAAGGAGAAGGTACAAGTAAATTTAGCGTAAGGACAAATCTGACAAGTTTGGAAGGTGTAAGAAATGTTATTCATCATCACTCATATGTTCCAGGCATTATTCCAATGTCTTACTATATATTAATTCATTTGATATTTTAATTCATTTAATCTTTGCAACAAGTTGAAGAAGGATTATTATTATTCATACCATTCACAGATGAAAAAAAACAGAGGTTCAAGGTCTAAAATAATTTTCTAAAGAATGTTGTCATGATCCCTTTGAAATACCAGATATTAAGCTGATAATATTTCCCATGTATGATTTTGAGTCATTGAATTAGAGATTGCCCAAATATTAATTTAAGATTTGTTTCAAGAGCTAAATTAATAGTTCAGCCAACCAAGAGTGAGTCTACATTTCTAATGCCTGGGCCACCAAAGTAAATTAAAGCAAGGAATTTTTCCGTGATTATGGACTAGAAATCACCATGATCCTGCTTCTGGAAAAAGAAAAAAAGAAGACTACATAAAAATAGTCTTGAATAGACTCCAGAGATGCAGTGCTTTGTTCCAATGACAGAATTTTTCTGGATGATGCCTTAAACCTAACCTCACTTTCGCAGCTCCGACTGATGTCAACCACAGTTTTAGTTCAGAAGGAGCCAATACCAACCATATGTTCTAAAAGTCCGCTTATTATCATGGAGGATGGGAATGATAAATTAACGTAGGAAAGAAAATAAGTCTTTTCTATTCTCAAAATGTATATCTTCCTATCTTCTTATGATTCTAGTTCTCAGTCTTGCACACTAAACTAAGAGATGATATTCCACAGAAGCCAACAAAGGTCCAATCAGAGTCCTAAAACCGAAGACTACATTTTTTTTAAAATTTGTATTCTTTCAGATATTATAAACATAATTTGTGCTTTTATTATAATTATGTAACATCCCCCACAGGGTCTGGGGAGCCCCATAATTAAACACACTAAGGAACACCGGGGTGGCTCAGTCAGTTAAGTGTCCAACTCTTGGTTTCCACTCAGGTCATGATCTCACAGTTGGTGAGATCAAGCCCTGCATTGAGCTCTGTGCTGACAGCACAGAGCCTGCTTGGGATTCTCTCTGTCCCTTTCTCTGCCCCTCCCCTGCTCACTCTCACACACACACGTACCTGCTATCTCTCGCGAAATAAATAAACTTTAAAAATGCATTAATATTTTTACAGCAAAGTGTTTAAATAGCCACACAAAGTCATAAAATACACTTTCATATAGACTTTATATTTTATGTCTATAAAATAGACATAATATAGAATCATAAAAACTACAAATCTATCATATAAAAATGAAAGTTTTGACATAAGATGAATTTCCTACACAGTTAAGAAAAAACTTTTGGTTTTTGTATTTCAATTTTGGACTTTTTCCATTATTGCTTGAGCCTAAAACCAAAGAATGTGATATAGTGGAAATTTATGACCTCCAGGAGACTGGTATTAGAATATAAAACTTTCTAAATAAGGCTAGCTACTAGAAAGAGTGGCCTCTGGCCTTCGTTTTTTCTTTCCTTCTGCTAACTTTGGGCTTAGTTTTTCTTAATTTCTAGTCCTTGAGGTATAAAGGTAGGCTATTGGATTTTTTGAATTTTTTTTCTGAATGTACGCTTTTTAAATTTTATTTTAGAGAGAGGGAGACAGCACAAGTAGGAGAAAGATGAAGATGGAGATTAATAGTTATGAACTTCCCTCTTAGCAGTCCTTCTCCAGCATCCCATAAGTTTGGTATTTTGTGTTTCCATTTTCATTTGTTTCAGGGTATTTTTTTTCCTTTTGATTTCTTCTTTGACCCACTTGTTCAGGAATGTGTTGTTTAATTTTCATGTATCTGTAAATTTTTCAGCTCTCCTGCTACTATTGATTCTAGTTTCATATCACTGTGGTCAGAAAAGACCTGGTACATTTCTTTATGCTTTCTGCATATCAATTAACAAAACAGTAATGACTTCTTTAGTGAGATGAACATCTTAAGGCATCATAACAGAATTGAGGGATTTCATAGAAGTATTCCTCCTAGAGAATATGTTATTCTTTCCCATTCCTCTACCTGAGTTCTGTTTCTATAAAACTTCAAAATATTCTCTTTTCTATAAACTGCAAGTGACCTTGGAGACAGAAATTGCTTTGTCTATGTAAATAGACAATTATTTTACTCATCTGAGTTAATAATGGGTCTATTAGTCTACTACATGGTCTATAAGTCAACTGAAACAATAAAGTAGCAGTAGAGTATCAATCTAAAGAGAGCATCTTGCCCTTGCAGGCATTTCTTCATTTGAATGCACAGCTATAATTACTATTACAATAGGAAAATCTTAATTGCACTCAACCAACAACAAGGATATTTCCATTTATGATCTGTCCAAGGTCATTTATTTTTGCTATTATACAACCTATGTTAAGTATCCAAAAATGAAAAGGTTTCTAATTCTTTGGATATACACATACCCTATATATATATATATATATATATATATATATGTGTGTGTGTGTGTGTGTGGGTGCGTGTATTTTTCTTCAGACTGGTTACTTTGTTACAAAATAGCTCATTAAATTTGTAAGATCTGCTTTTTCAAAACTATGCTTATTAGTATACTTTTTTCTTTTCTTTTAGAAAATTTTAAATGTTCATTTATTTCAGAGAGAAAGAGGGAGAGAGACAGAGCACGAGAGGGGGAGGGGCAGAGAGAGAGGGAGACGTAGAATCTGAAGCAGGCTCCAGGCTCTGAGCTATCAGCACAGGGCTGGACATGGAGTTCCAACCCACAAACCGTGAGATATATATATAGATATAGATATATATAGATAGATAGATAGATAGATAGATAGATATGTATATGTATATATATATACACACACACACACACACATATATATATAATCCAATAATCTACATAATTGGATTTTAAACAGAAAGAGATGCCAGAATGGCTAACATTAACAACTCGGGCAACAACAGATGTTGGCGAGGATGCGGAGAAAGAGGATCTCTTTTGTGTTTTTGGTGGGAATGCAAGCTGGTGCAGCCACTTTGAAAAACAGTATGGAGGTTCATCAAAAAACTAAAAATAGAACTCCCCTACTACCCAGCAATTGCACTACTAAGCATTTATCCAAGGGAGACAGGTGTGCTATTTCAAAGGGACACATGCACCCCAATGTTTATAGCAACATTATCAACAATAACCAAAGTATGTAAAGACCCCAAATGTCCATCAATGTATGAATGGATAAAGATGTTGTGTGTATACACACACACACACACACACAAACACACACACAATGGAGTATTACTCATCAACCAAAAAGAATGAAATCTTGCCATTTGCAACTATGTGGATGGAACTGGAGGATATTATTCTAAGTGAAATTAGTCAGAGAAAGACAAAAATCATATGACTTCACTCATATGAGGACTTTAAGAGACAAAACAGATGAACATAAGGGAAGGGAAACAAAAATAATATAAAAACAGGGAGGGGGACAAAACAGAAGAGACTCATAAATATGGAGAACAAACTGAGGGTTATGGAGGAGTTGTGGGAGGGGGGATGGGCTAAATGGGTAAGAGGCACTAAGGACTCTACTTCTGAAATCATTGTTGCACTATATACTAACTAATTTGGATGTAAATTTAAAAAAGTAAAAAATAAAATTAAAAAAAATTGAAAGAGATGATAACATTATAAAGGTTGTAGAACCAAAAGATTTTCTCTAAAGATGGAATCAAAACTATATACTATAATCATTTCATTTTTCTTCTACATTGTAAGCCATATTTAGAAAAAAAGTAGGGACACATGGGTGGCTCAGTTGGTTAAGCATCCGACTTTGCCTTAGGTCATGATCTCACGGTTTGTGGGTTTGAACTCCACGTCCAGCTCTGTGCTGACAGCTCAGAGCCTGGAGCCTGCTTCAGATTCTATGTCTCCCCCTCTCTCTGCCCCTCCCCCTCTTGTGCTCTGTCTCTCTCCCTCTTTCTCTCTGAAATAAATGAACATTTAAAAATTTTTTAAAAGAAAAGAAAAAAGTATACTAATAAGCATAGCTTTGAAAAAGCAGATCTTACAAATTTAATAAGCTATTTTGTAACAAAGTAACCAGTCTGAAAAATTGAAGGAACTATGTAAAATACATGCCCAGATATTGGAAATATCATCTGTTTTCTTTCCTTTGGTTTCTAATTGAACCTGTATTTATTGAATATTTACTCTATGCCAAGCATTGTGCTAGGAACTGGAAATAATCAAGAAGACAGTGTCCCTATCCCATTAAATATTCACAATGAGAAAGATATATATAGATAGAGATGATATAGATATAGATATAGATGATATAGGGAGAGATAGAGAGAGAGATAAGTTTTATTGAAGTGTTTATGATTTCCCAACAAATTACAATTTTAATGACAAAAGTACACAGAAATTGATATTTTCGTGTATTCCTGAAAGGAATATAAGTTGATTGAGGTAACTCTTCTTAGAACGTATTTTTGTAACGCTTATCAAAAGACTTCAATATATGCTTACTCAAGCAAATCCATTTCTGGGAACTCATCCTAAAAAAATAACCCTGAAGCTGCACAAGAAGTTATCTAAAATGAATTCATTACACAATTTTTATAATATTACAAGATTGGCAACAACTTAGAAGGCAACAATAGAGAATCTGGACAAATTATTTCACACTTATGAAATAGCTCATAGTCATTTAAAATAATGTTATCAGGGGCGCCTGGGTGGCGCAGTCAGTTAAGCGTCCGACTTCAGCCAGGTAAGGATCTCGCGGTCCGTGAGTTCGAGCCCCGCGTCAGGCTATGGGCTGATGGCTCGGAGCCTGGAGGCTGTTTCCGATTCTGTGTCTCCCTCTCTCTCTCTGCCCCGCCCCCGTTCATGCTCTGTCTCTCTCTGTCCCAAAAATAAATAAAAAACGTTGAAAAAAAAATTTTAAAAAAAATAATGTCATCAGTGATATGAAGAAATGCCAGCTATGTTGCAAAGTGTTTTTTTTCTAAACAAGAGACAAAGTAACACATTCACTATAATGCTATTTTTACAAAAACAATTTTATATGTGGTACGATGAATTGGCAAGCATGACTTCTCATTATTTCCATTAGTGGGAGGCCAATAATCAAAATAATTTAATCATAGTTGGCACCATTCCACCTGGTGCCAAAGAGAACAGCCATGGACAACCAGTATGGTTGTTCTTGTGATTCAGCCAAGTTTCAGGTCTGGCAAGGAAGATCAAAATGCTTCTCAGCACAATAATAAAGCCGTCTGTTGTTCACAAAGGACAAAATACAAAATCCAAGTTGATGGGAAAAAGGTCCTTTCTTCATTACCAGATCAGCCTGTGTTTTCTCAGAGTAAAATTAATCCTTGTCTTGGTGAGAAGGATGTACTCTACATGTCATTACTTAAGAAAAACTGTTCTCAAAAGTGAAGAAGCTGAACTGGTACTAAGAGACTGGCATTTACACTTCACAGAAGAGAGGCCCATTGTCCTCTGTCATGTGTTATGTCAGAAAGCTATGGCCTAGGGGCCAATTCCAGTCTGCAGCCTATTTTTGTGTGGCACATAAGCTAAAAATGTTTACATTTTTTTTTTTAATTTTTTTTTCAACGTTTTTTATTTATTTTTGGGACAGACAGAGACAGAGCACGAACGGGGGAGGGGCAGAGAGAGAGGGAGACACAGAATCGGAAACAGGCTCCAGGCTCTGAGCCATCAGCCCAGAGCCTGACGCGGGGCTTGAACTCACGGACCGCAAGATTGTGACCTGGCTGAAGTAGGACGCTTAACCGACTGCGCCACCCAGGCGCCCCAAAATGTTTACATTTTTAAATGATTGAAAGAAGTTATTTTTTACAACAATGTCATGTGACATGAAATCTACATGAAATTCAGATGTCAGTGTCCATAAATAAAATTTTATTGGAACACAGCCATATTCATTTATTTATACAGTGTCTGTGGCTAAACCTAAACCTAAAATATTTACTATTTAGTTCTTTTTTTATTAAATTTTTAACGTTTATTTATTATTGAGAGACAGAGAGACACAGAACATGAGAAGGGGAGGGGCCAAGAGATGGAGAGACACAGAATTGGAAGCAGCTCCAGGCTCTGAGCTGTCAGCACAGAGCCCATCACGGGGCTCGAACTCACAAATTGAGAGATCATGACTTGAGCCGAAGTCAGACGCATAACCAACTGAGCCACCCAGGCGCCCCTATTTAGTTCTTTCCAAAAAAAAAAAAAAAGGTTTACTGAACCTGATCTAGTAGAGAGATCTTCAGTGTATTTCTCAGCAAAGCTCAGGTGGCACTCAAGTTTGCAATACCTTCTATTGGGAGATAAGCAGTTTGCCAAGTAAACACTTGCATTTCAGGTTAAAACAACTTAAAGCATCCCTTCCTTTCTTTCTTTAAATGGTGCAAAGAAAACTGTGCATGTTGGTCACAGCAAAAATTACTCTAACTTTACAAAGATTCTTTGCTTCAAGACCTAAAATGGGAGGGAATCCTGCCACACTCAAGGTTACATATAGATGTAACACAAGCACTGATGTCCACCCTCACCCGCACCTCTCATTTCAACATTCAGCTTCCTCTAAAATACCCTAAAAAGTTAAGTTTTCTTTAAGTCTGTCTCAAGCTGTCCACTCAGAAGTTCCTCAGGAGCAGCAATTTCTCCTGGCTTAGCCATTGACCACCTCTCTGCTGCTGCTCTTCATCTGGAACTCTTGGACACTGACCCTTATTTGGACACCATCTCCCCTCTGCAGGTACTAGCTGGAGAAGACAGTGTGCAGCACTCTGCCCTTATATTCTCTGCAAAAACATTAAGCAAGCCTAAAAGATACAAATTATTTTCTGCACCGAGCTTTTTTGCCTCCAAGTGTACCTTTATCTAAACTTTCCCATGCAGAGCTCCTTCTACCTTCCAGAAGACTCCACTCCTTGCAAATAAGGATTTTTCTTACTCCAGAATCCATTCCCTGTCCCCTTCCCCCAAGCATGCAGAACTTTTCTCCAAGTCTTTTCAATGCAGTCTATAAGAATGGAGAGGGGAGGGATGGGAGTTAGTGACTTCCAATAGAATGAATGATGATGGCTATGACATCTCAGATCATGCAGAGAATGGTGGGTGGCTTTGAAAATCCAATTTTCAAATAGAACCATAAGTCCTCTGTTATGGACTGAATATTTACATCCCCAGAAAATTCATGTGGTAAAGCCCTAATCCCCAATGTGATGGTGTTTGGAGATTGAGCCTTTTATACAGTAATTAGGTCTAGATGAGGTCATGAGAGTGGGATTAGTGTCTGTACAAGAAGATGGAGAACAAAGCTCTCTCTTTCCACCATGTTAAGATACAGTGAGAAGACAGAAAAAGTGTTCTTTCCAAGAACTGAATCAGCTGTTATCTTGGGATCTTGGCTTCCCAGCCTCCAGAACTCTGAGGAATAAGCTGTTTAAGCTATGCAGTCTATGGTATTATGTTATGCCAACCCAAGCTGATAAAGGAAGGCACCCTCCAGATAAAGTCATATTCTCAAACTCTTAGTGAACTACATATGAATATGTTTAATCTGCCCTATCTTTTCCAGTGAGTAACTACTGGAACAAGTACTACATACTAACACGCATTCACACAGCACACACACACACACACACACACACACACACTCACATGTTCTCAAACAATACACCTGCACGTACTTACCACACATCTCCCAAGGACAAAAACTACTTGTCAAAAACTAAAATATTTTTAAAGTTGTTTACATTGCTGCAGTGTAACGTCCTTTTCCATCTCTTCTCTGAAAACTTTATTAAAGTCTATATAAGCTCATTAAAGTTGATAATTCATGGTAAGTAGAGATTGCTGTGAAGGGACTGTTAAAGGTGATTCTGGTGAGAACTCAGAAAGAAAAGAAGAGAGCTATAGAGAAAGCTTCCATCTTCTTAGAGAATACATAAATAATAAGGAACAGAATGTTGGGATAAATATGAATAGTGAGAGCCTTTCTTGGTGAGGTCTCCAATGTTACTGGACAACAGAGAAAAGGTGATCCTTGTTATAAAATGATGAAAGACTTAGCTGAATTGTGTTAGTGTTCTAGTGTTTTGTGGTAGGCAGAACTTTTGACTGATAAAATTAGATATTTAGCTGAGGACATTTCTAAGCAAAGTGTTGAAGGAGTTGCTTGTTTCCTCCTAACTGTTTATAGTATATTTCAAGAAGAAAGAAATGAATTTAAGAAGGAATTGTTAAGCAAAAAAGAAACCAGAACTTAAAGATTTGGAAAATTCTCAGCCTATCCATATTTCAGAGAATACCAAGAGTGTGGCTGAACAGCCATTTGATAAGAAGATTAGCACAGGTGTGAACCACAGACCTAATCAGCCATCCCAGTGGAAGCACTGCCAGTTTGAACTGAAGGGTACATAAATGGGACAAAATGAGGTATCTTAGTCAGTATGAGCTACTAGAACAGAATATCATAGTCTGGGTGTCTTATAAACAATACAAATTTGTTTCTTAGTTCTAGAGCCTGAGAAGTCTTAAGATCAAGTCAACCACAGATTCAGTGTCTGGTGAGGGCCTGCCTCCTGGTTCATAGACATCTGTCTTTTCACTGTAACCTCGCATTGCAAAAGGGGTGAGGGAGCTCTCTATGGGGTCTCTTTCATAAGGACACTAATCTCATTATGAGGACTCCACATTCATGACCTCCCAAAGCACCACCCCGCTCCAAATATCATAACACTGGGGATTAGGTTTCAACATATAAATTTTAAGGAGACACAAATATTCAGTCTATAGCATGAAGGAAAGCTATCAGACTTCTTTAGATACTACAGGATTAGGTTATATGACAAAGTATTCAAATGCAAACTTGCATCAATCTTCAAGACAGGGGAAGAATGACCCTTGAGACAAATTCAAAAATTATCAGATTATCAGATCACCCTTCTCAGTTTCTCAATGTGGGGCTATCACCTCAATTTCAATATGCCAGAGACAACTTCCCTGTAGCTGTGGGGTGCAGGGCTGCCAGGAGGGTTGGGGGACTAAACCCAGTCCAGCAGAGTCTTGGAGGCATAACCCCTACCAGGCAGAGATGCACAGGCAAGTCTGCTACCTCAGTGGGTCCTGAAGGAAGAGCATGGAACCAAAGAGGATTGCTCTCCCCTTAAGCATAGAACTTAAGTATTTGCATTGTTAGGTTTGGGACTTGCTTGGGGCTTGTCATTCCTTTCTTCCTTCTGATTTCTCCCTTTTGAAATTATAATACCTATCATATCCCTGTACTATCATTGTATTTGGGAAGTACATAACTTATCTGGTCACACAGGTTAATGGCTGAAGAGTAATTTTCCTCAAAATGAATCATGCCTCCACTTGCACTCATATCTAATTTAGATTTATTTAGATAAGACTCTAGACTTCAGACTTTGGACTTTAGAGTTGGTGCTGGAACAAGTTGAGATTTTTAGGGCTATTGACATAAAATTAATGTATTTTGTATGTGAGAAGAACTTGAATTTGGGGAGCCAGAGACAGAATGTGATGCACTAAATATGTCCCCCCAGAATTTATGTTAAAACCCTAAACTCCAATGTGGAGCATTCAGGAGGTATTTAGTCTTAGATGACGTCAAGAAGATTGGGTCCCTTTGATGGGATTAACATCATTAAAAGAAAAGAAGAGACACCAGAGCTTCCTCCATCAGCATGTGAGGTTAAGGTAAGAAGGCAGCCATCTGCTAGCTAGAGAGAATCCTCTTCTTGAGACCTGAGTCTTACTAGCACCTTAATCTTGGACTTCACAGCCTCCACAACTGTAATAAATAATCTGTTGCTTAAGCCACCCAGTCTGTAGTGTTCTGTTACAGCAACCCAAGCTAAGACAGGCTGCAAATATAGCATGAAGTATAATCTCAAACAGGTTGAAACGATTAGGATATTGATTATCTACATTAATGGAAGACCAGAGGTATGATGTTATTTGTCCAGTACTATTAGGCCGATCAATTCTGTTATCAAAGATAACAGGCTCTGTCTTTCTCTCTACTCAACTATCATCAGTGTCAGCTTCATCCTGAGTTACCTCTCTTAATTCCGATTTGGCTATATTTGAACATTAATACTTCATGCTTTCGTTTCATATTGAACAGGAAAAGAGAAAGACCTCTACCATACTTGGGGAATATGCATCCTTTTCTACAACCTGAAAGGTCAAAATAAGTCATTCGTCAACCCTTGAGTCCCTAGTAGTCTTCAGAGGAAGATCATATACTAACTAGCTTGGATTAATGAGAACCCATCTTAGAGGAATGAGGTGAATAGTCAAACTAAGGTTCTATTAGAAAGAAGGAAAACAGCAATAAATAAATGCCATGGAGGCAACAACATTATACATTGCACAGTAGTATATGTAACTCTTATTAGAGTCAAGTTTTATCTGTGAATTCATATTCTGAAGTTCATTAATCATCCATAGAAAATAACTGCCTAAAAAGTTTTCATATACCCATACATCAATAAAAAGAGCCCTCAGATATCACATGTCACACAACAGAGTATAATTACATGCTCACATAGGTGACTTTAAATCCCAAAATAAGTTTTAAAAATCAACTCATTGTTACATATATAAGTACTAAGCTAAAAATCAAAAAAAGTCTACAGTTTTTATACATAATTATAAATATAATCAACTAAATAAATTATAATATAATATATATTAATATATGTTATATATAATTATAATATAATTATAATTCACTGTTTTCAGTACTTGATCATAGTCTTTCAGTTAACTTTCTCCAAGTTATCCCAAAGTCAGTATATTTTTTTTCCATCTTCCTCAGGGCAATCTAACCTTGATTCTATCCCACTATAGTGAATATAAAATAATAATAATAATAACCATTATTAATGGACTCTCAAAATCTTAACCTCAACCCAGAATATGGGGAATATTATTTATGAGTACTCCCATAATCACTGATGACCTCAATCAGAATTTGAACTCAGTAAAAGATTTGATCTCTAGTATATAACACACCTCCACAATATAAGTCAAAAGATTTAAAATAACCCAAGCAAACTAGATTGAAATATAATGGCAATCATTTAACACTGACCCTTTCCATTGAACTCTTGAGGTTTCTGCTGATAGAAATTACAAGTACTTTGATATCTTCATGAGGTTTTTTTGACCTTTGTGTTTATACAAGTTTTATAATTATGAGCTGGTGCACCTTTCTCTTCATTCATTATCATATTTAAGTTTAATTGAAAAAGTAATATACTTACAATTTATAAATGGTCTTTTGACAGTACTTCACTACAGTAAAGCAATTTCCTGACTTTCATTAATGGCCAGACTGATATCTGTTTAAAACTGAACAATAGATCTGTTAAAATTACTATTCACCATCTGGGTCTCCTTGAAAGCTTGTTTGATGCCAAGCTGTTATTTCTATAGAAGAAAAGAAAATGGACTCAATAGTCCATAGTCCTGGAAGAACTCAATAGGCCTATAACACATACGTATAACAATTTTTCAAAGAAAGGGCATGCACTTGATTAGCATCTAGAAGTCAAATATGTAGGAAATAGAGATAAATACTTAGCAATTTAAGACATAAATTATAAATTTAAAAAGAAAAGAAGATGATAACAACTACCTGAAAAGTGAATCAAGGGCCAATCACATCTGACACACATCTGTTTAAAAGTAATTATAAGCCATCAAGCAACCACTATTTTGAGCAGAACCAGTCACTGAGTGATTGTGTGACTCCAAGTGATTATTTTCCCAAGGCATTGTCAAGGCAGAATCTGTAGAAAGCTCCCTGTTCTTGAGTCCCCATTCCAAAGCTCAATGACTGTGTGACTTTGAGTAAGTCACTTGACTTCTCTATTCATCATGTTCCTCACCTCAAAGTTGGGATGGTAATAATTATAATACCTGCTTTATAGTCATTGATAAGTATTAAATGAAGTGGTATATATAAAGCACAAAGCTTAGCAAAGTGTAACCCGTTTCTACATATTACCAATTTGGAGAAAGAGATATATCACTTATATATTAAATGAAATTGTTTCAAATTGTCTTTATTAACAATAGAAATAATAAGTAAGGCATATGTTATAGGGAGTGATACATGCTATATATAAAAATAAAATGGGAAGGGAAATAGGGAGAATCAGGGAAAAGGTAAAGGTTATAGTTTTAAGTGGGATAGTCAGGGGAGGTCTCATTAAACAGGTGACTTTTTTTTTAATGTTTACTTATTTTTGAGACAGAGAGAGAGAGACAGAGCATGAACAGGGGAGGGGCAGAGAGAGAGGGAGACACAGAATCTGAAACAGGCTCCAGGCTCTGAGCGGTCAGCACAGAGCCCGATGCGAGGCTTGAACTCACAGACCGTGAGATCATGACCTGAGCTGAAGTTGGACGTTTAACCGACCAAGCCACCTAGGCGCCCCAACAGGTGACTTTTAAGGAAAGACTTGAAGAAGGTAAAGGAGAAAGTAATAAGACTACCTGGAGGAAGAATGTTCCAGGTAGATGGAATAGTCAGGGTAGTCATGTTAGTTTCAGGAACAACAAAGAGTCCAGTTTGGATGGATGGGCATAGATATGAGAAAATCAGGTTAGAGGAGAAATGGAGAGCATATCATAGAGCCTGGAAGATCATGAGAATTTGGTTTTTACTTGAACGAAATGCAAAGCCACTGAATGGTTTTGACCAAAGGATTGTTCTGGTCATCTTGTAAAGAATAGACTAAGAGAGAGGCAAAGGTGGAAGTAGGCAAATTAGGTAGGCTTTTGTTGTATTTTGGGCCAAAGATCATTGTAACTCACATCACGATGGTAACAGTGGAAATGGTAAGAAATGAAAGAAACATACAGATTTCCTAAGGGATTGGATTTGGGTTTGAAATAAAGAAAGATATCACGCATGACTCCAAGGTTTTTGTCCTTAGCAACTATAAAGATAAAGTTATCATAAACTGAAATGAAGGTCATAGATGAAGTAGGTTTTGGGATATCTGTATTCAGTTTTAGTCATGCTAAATCCAAAGTGTCTACAAGATATCAAAGTGGAGATATATGATTTGGTCAGACAGTTTGATATACGATTCTGATATGTTCAGGAGAAAAGTGCAGACTAGAGATATAAATTTGGTAGTAATCAGGTGTGGTATCTAAAGCCAGAGAGTGAATGTAGATAAAGACGATGACCAATGATTGAACCCTGGAGTACTCTAATACTAATAAATCAGGAATTAGAGAAGAAGTGAGCAAAGGAGACTAAGAAGATATAGTAAGGTGGAGAAAAAAACACGAAAATGTGGTTCTTAGGACATATGTAAAGAAATTCTACTGAAGAGGAAGGACAGCTACTGTACAAATTCTGCTAATAGGTCAAGTAGGATGAAGACTGAGACCTGACTTTTAGATTCAGCAATATGGAAGTCATTTGTGACTCCAACACGAATAGTTACATAGTGTAATGGGGACAGAGAACAATATGAGTTGAAAAGAGAATTAGAGGAAAGGAATTAAAGGCAGCAAGTGTAGATAAATATTTCTAGGAATTTAATCATTAATCATAAACCTTCAAGACAACCTTGGAAGGTAAGTATGTGTGTGTTCATTTTACAGATAAGAAAACTGAGACTGAGGGAGAATAAAGATTCAGCCCAAAATGAAAAAGCTAGCAAAAGGAAGAACTGGGGCCTAAACACAAATGTCTAACTTCAAAGATAGAGTTCTTACTCATTCCATGCATTTAGCAAACATATGTTTATATACTACAACATATGCATATGTACATATACTACATGATACATAGTATTGATAAATGTTTATCTGAACAATTATCTACAGTGTTTCTTGGAATAGTACAAGGAGGACCTGCATCAGAATTAACCAGCAGCATCTAAAAAATGTATATGCCTGAACTTTATCCCAGACTCAGTGAATCAGAATCTCCAGGGATTTTAACATTCCAAGGAATTCTTATGCCCACCAAAGCTTAAGAGTTGCTCATCTGGTGAAATATGTTTTATTTTCATCCTAAGAATAAATTTAAGATATACATAATTTTTAAAATTTTTCCACTTTCTATATTTTCTATATCTCACTTGCAGCAATGAAAATCCATTTGGTAACTCATCCCAACAAATTTTCAATGTTTTATTTCATAACATTTTTAAAAACTAAATAAATTTCACTGGAATAATAAATCCTACCTTTTTAATCCAAACCTTTCAACATAAGTTTCCAGAATTTTGGATGATCTCTTTAAGGTGGGGTTTTGCTTGATGGCAAGTTAATTAGTAAAGAATCTGCTCTTTAAACCAAATTGCTGTGCTTAACAAAGGGTATGAACTTGAGTTTTTGACTCCAAAGGAGGGGATTCCATTTAAAAGTGTTTTAGTGAAGGGAATAATGCACATCTTTATTGTATATGTCAGGTTATTCACTGTTCGAGTTATTGATTGAGATAGTAGTTCCACTGGAGTTTCTGAAAATCACCCTATTGTAACCCTTTGATGTCTCTTTTCTAATAATTCAAGAACATTGGTTTGCTGCACCTATTCAGAGGGTGCTTTATTTTGTACCAGTTCTTTGCTTTCTATCCAGAAACAGCTGCTCCATCTCCTGTGACACAGGATGTAATAAAATGGAGTAAATGGAGTAGAGTATTTTGATAGATTAATCGCTGCAGGGTGTGCAGCGTTCACAGCACTCATGGTGAAAGGGAAGAGATTACACCAGAATGACATCTGTTTTCTTCTATGTAAATTGCTAGACTTTGAATCTGCTGTTATTTAGCAGATGTGTAGATTTAATTATTAGGATTGCATAACCACTGGGGAAAGCACAGAATTTTACTGATAGCTTTCCACCTATGGTAATTGCAGAATACGTAAACTGCCTTTGTCTCCTTTAAATCCATTGGGGATGTGTAATTTCTTATTCCTAAAGTGCATATGAACTAGTTGTGTTTATACCTATGTATGATTAAAATTCCAACAAATGGGAGTAACTGTTTGACAATTATTTTTCTCATAGGCTGCAACCAAAGGCCCACTTTCAATAAATACTTCAGAGATGTTTATTCATCCATCATCTGCAAGGCTGAAGGAAAGGAAAGGAAAGAAGGAAAGGAACATAGGAAAGAAAGAAACATAGTATCTACTAAGCAAATATTAACTTAATCCTCAATTTGCTGACTTTCATCCTGGTGCTCAGAAGAGAGTTTGTTAGAAGAAGGACTCAAATCTGTTCACAGGTTCCCCATAGAACACCCTGAGGCTTTGCCTTCTCATTGTCTGTGGTTTTATCCTCCTATGGTAATAGAAATAGTTTGAAGGCAATGTTGGAGAAGGTCATCAAGAGGACATGACCTCAATTTGACCTGGTAAATGACCTAGGGAATTAAAAGCTCCTTACCCCATCTTCTGTCCTTGGAATATATGTTCCACTCATACTTCCCACAAGGGGAAGTGGGATGCAGCCTTGAGAGAGCAATATGTCCTTGAAACCATCTGGATGGTATACATGAATGAACACAGTTAAGGCCTCTATGTCAACTTTTAAGTTTCTGACAGGTGAGTGCAGAGATCTACTTGTCTTGCAGGCACCCAAGACTGTCTCTTAAATTCCCTTGATTATTAAACCTGCAACCTACCAACCTGAAGCGATCTGCTTCTTTCTTCAGTCTCTCCTTGCCTTTCATGTCAGGGGCTAGTTCAAATTTCACCAGGGAAATTCCCAAGGTTGCAAACCAACAGGCAAATGGAAGATATTTGACAAAGTTTTAGAGACATTGTTGCTCTGGATGCCAAAGGAGCACAAAACTCAAGATTCCAAGACTCCAGGATCTGGTCTTGGCGTGAGCCACTATGCGATCTGTGGCCTTGGCCACATCTGTTTCCTCATCTGTGCAGTCATTGGTTAGCCTGAGAAACCACTCCCCTGCAACATTGGGGTTAAAAAATATTCCACTGACTCTTCCAATATATAATACTCTTTCTTCTTCTCCCCAAATGCTCCTGAAATTGTTGTATAAAGTAAAGGTGCTAGATGATGAACTTCACTTGTCCAGAAAGGGTAGTTCTTCATGACCATCTCTTTCAGAATTTCTATGTTGATCCATTTGAACAAGTTTATATAGATTGAAGAGATTTAATCACATTCAGGAATTAAGTTCATATAGGATCTGCTTCTCTTCCTTTTTAAAGTGGTGATTTAATATCTATAGAATATCAGGCATATATAGTGTCAGCCAAAACAGACAAAGGCAAGTCTTTAACATATCAAGCACATTAGATTTTTTAAAATATGTTTACAAAGGATTTGTCCAAAATAATGAAATCATCTGAATATTTCAAAACCATCTGGAAAATTAGTTGAAGTTTTCCATTTTGATTCAGATATTTTGGTATTATGTAAATAGTTGATGTAGAGATATGGAACTTACCTGACTAAATGATAATGGGGTGCCCACTATATGGCATTAAATAGAGTTCACAGAGAGTGGCCCACAGAGTCACACATCTTACGGATGCCACAGTGCAAATGCTGCTTCCATTCTACTATTACCATAACTGAACCAGGAACCCAGGGATCTATGCCTAGCTTAGAAATTTACCATTTTCCATCATCCCACCCTCACTGTCATAAATTTTCAAAAAACATCACACCCCACCCTGTGCATTCCTTAGTTGATGTCCCATTATCTGGACTCTTATTCACATGGATATGTATATCTCCTTAATTTGACTGAAGGGTCTACCACTCACTGACCTCTGTATCTACTATACTCTCTAAGGCTCTCTACCTGCCATTGACAAAACATGTTTTAACCTTAAATTCTTCTCCAAATATTCCCTCCAATCCTAATAAAAATCTGTTCTCTAAGAATTCTTCTTTGCATGTAGCCAACTCAAGTGGCATCTTTTCTCTCCCACACATCTTGTTTCACTGGGTCTATAGATGGTGAGGCTATTTTATTCCCCATTGTCAGTCAAGGATAGTTATCTCTGCCTCCTCCCTAAAACACCATATGTATTTTGTAGTTCAAGCCTTTAACCATGTCATCCTTGTCCTTCCTTGTTGCATTCATACCCACATCTCCAATTCATTCTCCTTGTTCCTTGAAGAATTTAGCAACTGCTCACCATGTCCTTCTAAAAAAAATTCTTGTCAAAATTTTTAATACTCTTTGCTCCTTTTTTTAATACCACCATGAACAGGAAGAATTTTCAAAATACTTAACAAATATAGAACAGGGACCAATCAGCAGTAAAAACCTGGTACACATGTGTGTATACTTGCTATCAGTCCCAAGGTAGTTACTCCGGTCACCTGGCTCTCAGTTGCCAAATCCACTCCTTGTTGCTCATTTTATACATCCTCTTCTGACTGTTTTATATAAATTAGCAACACCTGTCCACAAATTGCCACTTTCTAATAGCTTACCTTTTCCAAAACACACATGACATATAATATATTTATGAATTTACTAATGTATCATCTTTCTCTTTTAACTAGGATATAAGCTACATGAAAACATGTGCTTTGTTCTTTCCACTGTTGTTATCCCAGTGCCTGGAGGAGTTCCTGACACATAATTGGTGTTCAGTAAATCTTTGTTGAAAAATAATTTTGGACCAAAAGTAGAAATTTTAGAGGTAGAATTACCAGATTTCCATTTTATGCTATTTAGCTTTTGAATGTGAATTAGTCCTGCAGTATTTGAAATAATTTTACATGAATCAGAAAATAACATAATACCACTCACTTGGGAAAAGAGTAAATTTAATGCAGGTATGCTAGTATGCACAAAATTTCTCAGCAACTACCAATATCCAAGTCTATCTGTACTTACTACAATACAGGGACTTTAAATCTCATGAAATAAAGTGGCTCATGAAACATCAGAGGTGATATTTTGAGTCATCATATAGACTTATAGAAATAACATAATTTCAACCTAGGATGGTATAAATGAAACCTAGGAATATATAAATGAAAAATAGGATTCAGTCAGTTAAAGCAACACTAAATTTATGCCTGTGCCATGGCACAAGTTTCCTGTCTTCCAGAAAATGCCATTAGGAGAAGTACAATTCATTTATTCATTTGGAGATTTGCCATATAAAATAGAATATATGGCATGAATTGCAGTAAGGGGTCTATTATTCTAAAATTTTCTAACAAGCAAGCCAAGTTTTCCAGGTTCCAAATTAGCATTTAGTCATTTGTCCTATGAGAAAAATGCAAAATTATTTATTTATACCTCTTACAACTTAGCTTGGTTAAAGTTGTATCTGCATAATAGGCAGTGTGCTAGAAGGGGAAGGAAATATGTTTATGGCATCTGCCATAAAAAGAAGCTATTAAAATGACAATGTTACTGATTTCTTGAATGTTGAAAGTAAGTACTCCATGAAAACATCATTCTGCAATAACTGGCTAAACTAGAGACTTTTATTAACAGAACCCTCACAGTTATTATTCCCTGGACCAGAAGACAGTTTGCCTCTGACAAAAGGGTTGTCATCTCTAACTATAAGCCCACTCTGGCGTTGCTTGATGTAACAGCTGAGAACACAGTCCAGCTGAGATGAGGGAGCAATGATTTGCCATAACCTTTCAACAAATTCTCATTAAAAGGAGAAAAATAAAAAACAAATTCCCAACTAATGGCAAAATTTAGAATTATATTTTGTAATAGATTCATATTCAACAAGTCAATTTTAATTTGCAAAGGGTACCAGTAACTTATTTTATTAAAATATACTAGATAAAAATACAATCCATAAGAAGCACCTTTAAAAAAACATTTTTATACATTGTCATTTAGAATTTTTGCCAAGCATTGCTCTATGTTCTGTTTTCTTCATGATGTTTATTATTATTATTATTATTATTATTATTATTTTCTGGGTCTTGAAGAGCCTGATATCTCCTCAAGCCTGAGCCTGAATGAGGTCACATTTCTCTAGTGCTAAACCAGTTACTACCAAAGTCAGTAAGATTGCCCCTCAGACCAACCAGGCCAACCTCTAGAGCTGGGTCCCACTTAGCTTGCCACAAAGCACAAGGCTTTGTGTAGCCAGGGTAGATACCTGGACAAAACTGAGTATCCATGAGGAGTAGAGATGGACAAAAAGCTACTATTACTATAAAAAATATAAAGAATCAAAGTCAGGGTGCCTGGGTGGCTCAGTCTGTTGAGCATCCAACTTTGGCTCAGGTCATGATTTCAAGCCCCACCATCAGTCTCTGTGCTGACAGCTCAGAGCCTGGAGCCTGCTTCAGATTCTGTGTCTCCCTCTCTTTCTGCCCCTCCCCTGCTTGCACTTTCTTTCTCTCTCTCTCTCTCTCTCTCTCTCTCCCTCTCTCTTTCTCTCTCTCTCTCTCTCAAATAAATATCAATAAACATTTAAAAAAATAAAGTCAAAATTTGAAAAATGTCTTCAAAACACCTCTCTTTATGATTTACACTATTGCCACATGATATCAAAATAACTTGAAGGTTTTTTTTTAATATTCAAACCATGATTTAGTCAAACCTAAGGATAAACTTTAGTTTCTACTCACTTATTTCCTACAATGACATCAGAAAAGTCAATTTGGTATATTGGGATCGGCATCAAATTGTATCATATAGGAGCTCTGCCCTTTACTGTCTGTATAACCTTGGTCAAATCACTAATTTATCTAAGTTTTTATGGTTAGCAGGTATAAAATATTCATGATATTGTCAACTGTATAGAGTAGTTTGAAGCCTGAATAAGATAAAGTAAATATAGAATTCTAAAATATGCTAAATTATCTAGTTTTAGGATATAATAAATGCTCAATAAATATTATTGAATCTATGATTAAAATGTATACAATATATTGTATATATTATATATATGTATGTATATATACACACATATATATGTGTGTATATATACATACATCAAATATGTACTTCAAGAAAACAGTGAGAAAACAGTGGTGAAACCCAAAACTAAGTACTGGCATTATAGGCTTAGAGATTGTTAATGGGATGGGGGCTCTTAGACTATTAATCAATACTGTATTAGAGCAGCTCTATAAATAATTACAATTAATATTTACAAAGCCTTTGTTATAAGCCAGGCAGAGTGTTCACCACCTTACATTCAATATCATATTTAATCCTCTTGACAAACTTATTTACAGTTGAGGGAACAGAGTCTCAGACTCATTGAATTATTTGCTAAGACCTCAAACCAGTTAAACTGGAGAGCTGGAGTCTGAGTTTAAGTCTGCTGAGGAAACCACACTCTTAACTACTACTACCCACTACCTTATTCTGTGTCTCTAAAATGTGGGTCGTATGCCCATTAGCATTTTAGAATCTGGCCCTCCTTGTGCAAGCAGGTACCCAGTCACTTCATTAACAAGTGGGTATGCTAGTGGGTGCTAGAAGCCTGTGCTCATTCATCTCTTTTCAGAAACAATTGATGAATGAAGGGAAGTAAGGGAAAATGTTAAATACCAAGGCTTATACTGCTGAGAGTTTCCTATTACTTACTAAGCAATAGGAAAGATGTTCCAAATAGTTGAGTTCCAAGGGAGCTCAAATTTCCTCATTGGCCCTGACAACCTACATCCCAAAAAAGATGCACAAAAAGAAATTTCCAGGTGTTTTCTAAAATATTTTTCTAATCACATGGACTTAAATATCCCTCTGACCAATATGCCTTATCAGTCATAATGCCCTGTTCTTCTGTCATAATTTATCTGTAATCATCCTTGACTTCTGGTTTCCCAACAAGGCCTGTAGGTAACCCTTCCTTACCTCATGCTTGCTTTACACTGTAATGACAGAGGTGTCACTGAATGTCCCCACTCATGTGTCTCCAAACTACTGTGTACAGGAGTTCCCTCTCACTCTTATCTAACATAGGTTCAGGAATATAACTTCATCACACCCCTGTCAGATGAGCAAGGTGCCCTTTGGGTTTGTGGGTTTCTTAAGGCATGAAGGATGGGCATTGTTGTATGAGGTTGGGCAAAGCCTCACACTCTAAGCAGACTGTAGCCTATGATGGTGGTCTTCTGCAAGGAAACCAAGGAGTAGCAGACAACCCTGAGTGCTGGCTCTAGAGTGATATCACTGCTGATAGTTCAGAAACCTGAGACTCTTAGGCACATGAACAATGACCCTGGAAGAGTTCCTCTAGGTTCAGTCACCTCACTCACCAGAGAAACAAAGCTTCCATGAAATTGGTTTCCCAAGTCCATCTGTCTTTCTACTTCTTCATTATCTTCCCTACATCTTCTTTTATCTTCATACCCAAAAATCCATTGTCTCATCTTTTTCTCTGATAAGATCTCAGTGGCCCATGAAAATCAAAGCTAAGATCATTAGAAACCAAAAACTTGGAGCTAAGATGGTGGCATAGTAGGAGGACCCTAGGCTTTTCTCATCCCTTGAACACAGCTAGATAACTCTAAAATCATTCTGAATACCCAAGAAATCAACCTGAGGACTGGCAGAACAAACTTCACAACTAGAGGCAGAGAAGAGGCTATATTGAGGAAAGTAAGAAGGCTGGAGATGTGGTTTGGTGGGAGAAACAGATCACAGGTACTGTGGGGGAGAGGGAGCCCTGTCATACGGAAAAGCAAGAAAGAGAAAGATAGGAATGCACAGGGAAATGCACAATGAGAACACTTCCCCAAAGTCATTGGCTGGAAATGGTTTTCATGAATTTTTGTAGCCAGCAGGACTCAATGACTGCAGTTTTAGAGGTCGAAGTCTCTGCTGGGATAGAGCTCTTAGGGTGCTGCCCTACTCCTTGAGAGAATACAGGCAAGCAACCTGGGGGCAAACGGTGCAAGGTGCACTGGGAGAGATTGTTCCTTTTTCTTGGAAGGCTTCTGTGAGTGTCGTCTCTTAGGGGACAAAATGCATCATTTCCCTTCCCTGCCCCTCAGCATAGATGCAGAGACACCTGCTAAGGGAGGCTAACTCAGACTGGCTTTTTAGTCTGCTTTCCCCCAAATCCCACACCCTTGTACTCTAGAGTGACTGCACCTCTCAGTCAAACGTGCATCAGTCCCATAATGGCAAGACCCTCCCCCAGAAGACCAGCACAGCTCCCCACTACACCATGTTCCTAAAGTTTGAAGTTTTAAAAGTCAACAGGCATGGCTGGAATAGGGCCCAAACTACACTGCATTGCTCCAGGCAGGCAAGCAACCCAGAGATAGCATGAAAACTGTGATCTGAAAAATGCCTGTGGTGCATGAGGAGAAATTATTTGCTCTTCTGGGTGTGCTTCCCTGAGAGTAACAAGCACTGAGTCCCCTCTCCAGGGACAAAGGAGCTGGCTGATACCATTTCCCAGGACCCAGCCCTCAGCATACCCCAACTTCAGTAAATAGCACAGCACTAATACTGGCTACCTAACCTGCTTAATACAAACTCTCACCCCCACTTTCCTGCACTCGGCTTGTATTGTTTTTCTTGGGCAAGTGTGCCTAAGGATAAGCAAATATGACCCTTTCCCCAGAAGACCAGCAGAAACCACCATTCATACCTTGTCTTCTGACCATAGAGCTCTACAAGGCTTCAGTTCTAGTGGAAGTAGCATCAGGTATCATTTAACTAACTAACTAGAACACACCTACTTAAAACTTGCCACACTTTGACCAAAGTCCAGACACTGCCTGCTGCAGTCAAAACCTCTGCAGATGACTGATCTGAAGAATAGAGCAGCCAAAACACAGCAGCAGAATGCATGAAGTACTCACCAGAGACACTTCCTGAAGTGCCAGGCCCAGGACACTGTATGACTTATTCTTCATAAAGCTAATTACTCTCAGGAACAGGAAATATAACAGGCTTTTCTAACCCACAGAAGACAGACACCTAGACAAAATGTCAAGATGGACATTTCATCCCACAGAAAGAACAAGAAAAGGTAATGGTCAGAAATCTAATTGAAACAGATATGAATAATATCCCTGATGGAAAATTTAAAACAACAATCATAAGGATACTTGCTGTGTTTGAGAAAAGCATGGAAGATATCAGGGAGAACCTTACAGCAGAGATAAAAGAGCTAAAAAACAATCAGGCACAAATAAAAAATGCAATATCTGAGATTTAAAACCAACTTGATGTAATGACCACAAGGATGGAAGAAGTAGAGGAATGAATAAGTGATAGAGAGGATAGAATTATGGAAAATAATGAAGTTGAAAAAAAGAGAGAAAGAAAAATTATGGATCACGAGAGTAGACTTTGGAAACTCAGTGACTCCATCAAACATAATAACATTTGTATCATAGGAGTCCCAGAAGTAGAGAGAGAAAAGAAGGCATAAGAGTTATTTAAGGAAATAATAGCTGAAAACTTCCTTAATCTGGAGAAGGAAACAGACATTCGAATCAGGAGGCACAGAGAACTCCTATCAAAATCAACAAAGGCAGGCCAACACCAAGACATATTGTAGTTAAATTCTCAAAATATAGTGATAAATAAAAAATCAAAAAAGCATCAAGACAAAATAAGTCCTAACTTCTATAAGGCTATAATAGATTTCTCCACAGAAGCTTGAGAATCCAGAAGGGAATGGCATGATATATTCTATGTGCTGAATTGGAAAATCCTGCAGCCAAGAATACTCTATCCATCAAGTCTATCATTGAGAATAGGAGAGATAAAAAGTTTCCCAGACAAATAAATAAATAAATAAAGTCATGACCACTAACCAGCTCTGCAAGAAATATTAAAAGGGACTTTTTGAGTGGGAAAGAAAGCCCAAAAGGAACAACGACTAGAAAGGAACAAAGAAAATCTTCAGAAAGAACAATAAAACAAGTAATAAAATGACACTAGATACTTATCAATCAATAATTACTCTGAATGTAAATTGACTAAATGCTCTAATCAAAAAGTATAGGGTGTCATAATGGATTAAAAAATAAGATCCATCTATATACTGCCTCCAACAGTCTCATTTTAGACCTAAAGACACCTTCATATTGAAAGTGAGGAGATGAAGAGCCATCTATCGTGCAAATCGATGTTAAAGGAAAGCTAGAGTAGTACTTCTATCAGACAAATCAGATTTTAAACCAAAGATGTGGTTTATATATACAATGGAGTACTACTTTACAATGAAAAAGAATGAAATCATGCCATTTGCAGCAACGTGGATGGAAGTGGAAGGTATTATGCTGAGTGAAATAAGTCAGTCAGAGAAGGACAGCTATCATAAGTTTTCACTCATATGTGGATCTTGAGAAACTTAACAAAAGACCATGGGGGAGGGAAGGGGAAAAATCATTACAAACAGAGAGGGAGGGAAGCAAACCATAAGAGACTGTTAAAAACAGATAAAAAACTGAGGGTGGATGAGGGGTGGGGAAGAGGAGAAAATGGGTGACAGACTTTGAGGAGGGCACTTGTTGGGATGAGCACTGGATGTTGTATGTAAGCAATGAACCACAGTAATCTACCCCAAAAACCAAGAGCACACTTTATACACTGTATGTTAGCCAATTTGACAACAAATTATAAAAATTTAAAAAAATAAGTAAACCAGACTGCAACAAGAGATGAAGAAGGGCATTATATCATAATAAAGGAGACTATCCAACAAGAAGGTCTAACAACTGCAAATATTTAAGTACCCAACCTAGAGTACCCAAATATATAAAACACTAATAAACATAAAGGAACTCATTGATAGTAATGCAATAATGGTAGGAGACTTTAACATCCAACTTACATCAAGGGGCAGATCGTCTAAACAGAAAATCAACAAGGAAACAATGGCTTTGAATGACACACTAGACCAGATGGACTTAACCAGTATATTCAGAACATTTCATCCTAAAGCAGCAGAATACGCATTCTTTTCAAATGCATATGAGACATTCTCCAGAATAGATCACAAATGAGTCCTCAACAAGTACAATAAGACTGAGATCATACCATGCATATTTTGTGATGACAACACTGTGAAACTGGAAGTCAACTTCAAGAAACAATTTGGAAAGACCACAAATTCATGCAGGCTCAAAAAATGTTACTAAAGAAAGAATGGGTTAACCAGGAAATTAAAGAAGAAATTTAAAAATATATGGAAACAAATGAAAATAAAAACACAATAATCCAAAACCTTTGGGATGGAGCAAAACCAGTTCTAAGAAGGAAGTTTATGGCAATAAAAGCTTATTTCAAGAAAAATCTCAAATAACAGCCAACCTTACACCTAAAGAAGCTAGGAAAAAAACAACAAAGCCCAAAGCCAGCAGAAGAGAAATAATAAAGACCAAAGTAGAAATAAACAATATAGAAAATAGATAGATAGATAGATAGATAGATAAATAAATAAATAAGTAAATAAATAATAGTAGAACAGATCAATGAAATCAGGAACTGTTTCTTTGAAAAAATTAATAAAATTGATAAAACCCTAACCACATTTATCAAAAGGAAAAGAGAAAGGACCCAAATAAATAACAACACAACAAAAGAGGATAAATAATAACCACCACAGAAATACAATAACTATAAGAGAATATTATGAGGAAGTATATGCCAACAAATTGGACAATCTGGAAGAAATGGATAAATTTGTATAAACATATAAACTACCAAAACTGAAACAAGAAGAAATAGAAACCTTAAGGAGACAGATAACCAGCATAGAAATTGAATCAGTAATCTAGATTTTGGTTCAGGTCATGATCTCACGGTTTCGTGAGTTTGATCCCTGCATCAGGCTCTGCACTGGCAGTATGGACTCTACTTGGGATTCTCTCTCTCACCCTCTCTCTGTCTCTCCCCAGTTTGCTCTCTTAAAATAAATAAATGAACTTAAAAAAAATTTTTTTTAATCTCTCAACAAATAAAAGTCCAGGGCTAGATGGCTTCCCAGGTAAATTCTATGAAATACTAACAGAAGAGTTAATACCTATTCTTCTCAAACTATTCCAAAAAATAAAAATGGAAGGAAAACTTCCAAACTCATTCTATGACACCAGCATTACTTGGATTCTAAATCCAAACAGACTCCACTGAAAAAGAGAACTACAGGATAATATCCATGATGAACATGGTTGCAAAAGTCTCAACAAAATACTAGCAAATCAAATCCAACAGTACATTAAAAGAATAATTCATCACAATCAAGTGGTATTTATTCCTGGGCTGCAAGTGTGATTCAATATTTGCAAAACAGTCAACATGATACACTACATTAATACAAGAAAGGACAAGAACCATATGATCTTCTCAATAGATGCAGAAAAAGCATTAGACAAAGTATAACCTCCATTTATAATAAAAACCCTCAACAAAGTAGGGGTAGAAGGAATATACCTCCTCAACATCATAAAGGCCTTATACTAAAGACCCACAGCTAATATTATTTCCAATGGGGAAAAACTGAGACCTTTTCCTCTACAGTCAGGAACAAGGCAGGCAAGTCCACTCTCACCACTGTTATTTAGCATAGTACTGAAAGTCCTAAGCCTCAGCAATCAGACAACAAAAAGAAATAAAAGGCATACAAATTGGTAAGAAAGAAGTCATACTATTGCAGATGACATGATACTCTATAGAGAAAATCCTAAAGACTCCTGCAAAAACACTAGTTAGAACTGATAAATGAATTCAGTAAAGTTGCAGGATACAAAATCAATGTACAGAAATCTGTTGCACTTCTATACATCAATAATGAAACAAAAAAGAGAAAGCAAAAAGAGAAATCAAAGAATTCATCCCATTCACAACTGCACCAAAAACCGTAAGATACTTAGGAATAAGCCTAACCAAAGAGGTAAAAGATCTATATTCTGAAAACTATGAAACACTGATGAAAAAAATTGAAGATGAAACAAAGAAATGGAAAAACATTCCATGCTCATGGATTGGAAGAAAAATATTGATAGAATGTCTATGCTATCCAAAGCAATCTATACATTCAGTGCTATTTTATCAAAATTACCACTAGCATTTTTCACAGAAATAGAGAAAATAGTCATAAATTTTGTATGGAACCACAAAAGACCTCAAATAGTCAAGGCAATATTGAAAAAGAAAAGTAAAGCTGGAGGGGTTACAATTCCAGAAATCAAGTTATATTACAAAACTGTAGTATATAAACATTATGGTACTGGTGTAAGAGATACATACATCAATGGGACAGAATAGAAAACCCAGAAATGGACCCACAACTATATGACAAACTAATCTTCGATAAAACAGGAAAGAATATCCAGTGGGAAAAAGTAAATTCAATAATTGATGTTGGGAAAACTAAACAACAACATACAGAAGAATGAAACTGGCCTACTTTCTTATACCATACGTAAAAATAAATCCAAAATGGATGAAAGACCTAAATGTGAGACAGGAAACCATCAATATCCCAGAGAAGAACACAGGCAGTAACTTCTTTAACATTGGCCATAGTAACTTCTTACTAGATATATCTTTTGAGGCAAAGGAAACAAAAGCAAAAATAAACTATTGGGACTTCATCAAGATCAAAACTTCTGCAAAGCAAAGGAAACAATCAATAAAACTAAAAGCCAACCTACAGAATGTGAGGAGATATTTACAAATGACATATCTGATAAAGGGTTAGTATCCAAAATCTATAAAGAACTCATCAAACTCAGCCCCCCAAAAATAAATAATCCAATTAGGAAATGGGCAGAAGACATGAATACACATTTTTCCAAAGAAGACATCCAGATGGCTAACAGACATATGAAAAGATGTTCAACCTTACTGGGTGCAGCCACTCTGGAAACAGTATGGAGGTTCCTCAAAAAGTTAAAAATAGAACTACCCAATAATCCAGCCATTGCACTACTAGGTATTTACACAAAGAATACAAAATATTAATTCAAAGGGGTACATGAACCCCATTGTTTATAGCAGCATTATCTACAATAGCCAAATTATGGAAAGACCCAAATGTCCTTTGACTGATGAAATGGATAAAGAAGGTGTAGCATCATATATATATAACACACACACAATGGAATATTACTGAGCTATCAAAATCTTGCCATTTACAATGACATGGATGGATCTAGAGAGTATTTTTTTTTATTATGAAATTTGTTGTCAAATTGGTTTCCATACAACACCCAGTGCTCATCCCAACAGGTGCTCTCAATACTCGTCACTCATCCACCCCTCCCTCCCACCCCCCCATAAATCCTCAGTTTTTTCTCAGTTTTTAGGAGTCTCTTATGTTTTGGATCCCTCCCTCTCTAACCATTTTTTTTCTTCCCCTCCCCCATGGTCTTCTGTTAAGTTTCTTGGGATCCACGTAGGAGTGAAAACATATGGAATCTGTCCTTCTCTGTATGACTTATTTCACTTAGCATAACACTCTCCAGAGGTAGAGAGTATTATACTAAGTGAAATAAGTCAGTCAGAGAAAGACAAATACCACATGTCCTCACTCACATGTAGAATTTAAGAAACAAAACAGATATGAACATATGAAAAAAGAGAGAGAAAGAGGCAAACCAGTAAACAGACTCTTAGCTATAAAGAACAAGCTGAGTGTTGAGGAAAGGTGGGTGAGGGGTTGGGTTAAATAGATAATGAGTTAAGGAGGGCACTTGTGATGAGCACTAAGTGTTGTAAGTAAGTAATGAATCACTATATTCTACACTGAAACTAATTTGCACTATATTTTAACCAATGGGAATTTAAAGAAAAATATGGTGAAAAAAAAGAAACCAAAAATTTGCCTACTTTTTCTTTGAGGAAAAAGAGGTCTTAATCTACAAAGCTTCCTTTAAAAGAAAAAATATTTTATTTCCATTATTTTGGAAGGACTCATTTACCTTTTCCTTCCAATGGTTTGGAAGCATTTGTCTTTCTAACGTAGAAGACAAAGGAAAATAATCCAATGGTTAAGTTTCCATATTGAAATAGGCTGATGATTCATTATTTCCCATTGCATCATTTTCAGTGCTCCTCTGCCTTACCCTGTCTCTCATCTTCCCATTCCAATCTATTCCACTCACCCCTGTTTCCAAAATTCCACTAAAAAATATATAAACAGATATTGGTCTTCATCTAATTACACTTTCTCCTCTTTAAACCTTGCAGTATCTTGACTTCAGTGACAACACACCTGTCCTGGAAGTCTACTAGGATCTCTGGCTGTTATTTTTCAGTACCTTTTACATCCTTTTTTCTCTATCTTTTAAACACTAGGATCTCCCAGGATTCCATTCTGCTCCCACTTCTCTTTGAACTCTACACCTTTCCCCTGGGTAATTTTATCTATTATTTTGATAACACCCTAATATGTATCTATAGCCCAATCTTTTCCTGAGCTGCTGATGCACATATCCAACTACCTGTGATCCTCTCCACTTGTATGCATCATGGACACCTAAAATTTAATTATGTCCAGAACTGAAGTCAGTGTATCTATATTCAACTGCTCTCCTATCTCCAGAAACAGCATAGTCAACTCAGTTTCTCGAGGCTCTATCCTGGAATGGTACCTATTCTTTCACCTTCTCCAGGCCTCCAAATCCAAATAATACACCAATCATTTCCCTCCATACCATCATTGCCAAGTTTGGTCCTCCTTTCCTCTTCTCTGGGTTATTACTGTAGTCTCCCCATCCATCTCCCTGCCTCCCATCTTAATTGCCCTCCAAGAGGACAGTTAGTGATCTTTTTTTTTAAATATAATTTATTGTCAGATTGGTTTCCATACAACAGCCAGTGCTCATCCCAACAAGTGCCCTCCTCCCTGCCCATCACCCAGTTTCCCTTCTCCCCCCCCCCACCTACCCTTAGTTTGTTCTCAGTCCTTTTATATATACAGTTACTGATCTTTCTAAAATGCATATCTAGGGGCACCTGGATGTCTCAGTTGGTTAAGCATTCCACTTCTGCTCAGGTCACCATTTCACAGTTCGTAGGTTCGAGCACCACATCGGGCTCTCTGTTGACAGCTCGGAGCTTGGAGTCTGTTTCAGATTCTATGTCTCCCTCTCTCTTTGCCCCTGCCCTGCTCTCTCTCTCTGTCTCAAAAATAAACATTAGAAATTAAAAATAAATAAAAAATAAAAATAAAAATAAAATGCATATCTAATCTGTCATTCTCTTGCTTGATGGAGTGAATCCTTCTTTTGCCCCCACCACTGCTCTTAGAACTTAGTTCCCAAATTTACAAAATCCTTCATAATCTGGCTCCAATTTACCACTTCATAGGACCTCAGTTGGCCCAAATGATACTTCAGTGCAAATTAGAAAAGATCCCTTTCTCAGAGCAGATGTAACCTCATGTCAGAGTGAAAGGCTTGGTGAGAAGAGTGTTGGCTGGACTTACATCCACCCTCACCTGATGTTTTTGTACAGAGCCTAAGATGCATAATCTTACATGGTGGCCTAGCCACTCAATCTCCTGGATCCATTCCCCAAATGTGCCACTTTTTCCTCTGCATTTTTGTGTGCCCCTGCCCCACATATACCCCTCTTCCTTCACCTAAATCCTCCACATCTTTGATTCATAATTCACTTTCTCTAGTTCTCCTCCCTATGCTCCACAGTGACTTTCACTGCCACAGACCATACCACAGTGTGTCATTTTGAATTGTGTGTCTTATTCTTACTAAATAAGAAATTCTGGTAGGGCAAGGGCCATATGTATCTCTTTGGCCCTTTTATTCCCAGTTCTAAGCAGTTGCCCGGCACCTAATAGATACTCAAAGTTGACAGAGATACGTGCTGTTACTTAAACATCTAAGGTTCTGACTGCCAAGGCCTATATCTCTCTTTGTTTCTCATTTCTTTCTTGAAAGCTAATAGTTTCTTCTTAAAGTTTTGCCTTGAAACCAAATGCTGACTTTCTATATAATTGTAAATATACAATTAAAATATATAATTAAAATTTTAAATATATAATTTAAAATTTTTAATATTGATCTGATCAAATTGGGCTATATTCTGCCCTTTCAGAAGCATGTTGAGAAATGGCTCAATATCTGTATGTCTTGTCTGCTTAGAAAATAGACATGACAACTAAACTTTAAAAAACACTGTATGGGTCCTCCTGGGCTTTTTAGGTCCCTCTGGTCATACTGGGTTCATTTTTAATAGAGTTTTTGTACAGACTTTTCAAGCTTTGCTAATCCGCTCTGCAAGAAAAATAACCTTGGAGCTTTCAGGTTGACAAGTGGAGTTACTACAAATTTTGTCAATGTTTTTTAGAGGTTGTTTAAGAAACCATGAACTACAGCAGTAAACTCTAAAGTTAGAATTATTTTTCTAGGAAACTTTACTACAGAAGGAGAACCAGCTCTCACAGGATAGGGTGTGGGTGTTTTAAATAAAACACAAGACACAAAAGGCAACAAAGAATATTGCCATGAGACAGTAGTAGACTCACAAAAATTAACTTTAAAAAATGGGTTAATAACTTAAGTGTACAACCTAAAACCATGAAATTCCTAGAAGAAAACATAGGAGAAAAACTCCATGACATGGTCTTGGCAATAATTTTTAGATATGACACCTAAAGTACAAGCATTAAAATCAAAGATAAATAAACAAATAGGGCTACATGAAAGTAAAAGTACAAAACAAAAAAAATCAACAAAATAAAAACCATAGAATCAGGAAAAAAGTATTTGTATATGATATATCTAATAATAGGTTAATAACCAAAATATATAAAGAATCTTACACTTAATAGTGAAAAATAATAATAATAATCTGATGTAAAAATGGTCAAAAGACCTGAATGGACAATCTTCCAAAAAAGATACACAAATGGCCAGCAGGTATGTGAAAAGATACTTAATATCACCAATCATTACAGACATGCAAGTTAAAACCACAATGAGGGGTACCTGGCCAATTCAGCTGGTAGAGTGACTCTTGACCTCTGGTTGTCCATTTGAGGCCCGTGTTGGGCTTGGAGATCACTAAAAAAAAATAAATAAACTTTAAAAAAAAACAATGAGATATCACCTCACCCTGCTAGAATGGCCATCATTACAAAGATAAGAGATAATAAATGCTGGTGTGAATGTAGATAAAGGAGAACCCTTGCGCACTGTTGGTGGGAATGCAAACTGAGACAGGCACTGTGGAACACAGTATTGAGGATCCTCAAAAAGTTAATATAGAATCACCAAATGATCCAGCAATTCCACTTCTGAGAATATATACAAAACCAAAAAACAAAAAACAAAACCAAAACATTTCTGCACCCTGATGTTCATAGCAGCATTATTTCCAATAGCCAAGACACAGAAATAATCTAAGCATCCAGGGATGGATGAATGGATAAAGAAGTTGTGATATATATATATATATATATATATATATATATACACACACACACACACACACACACACACACACACACACAATGAAATGTTATTCAGCCATTAAAAAAAGGAAATCCTGGCATTTATGACAACATGGATGAAACTTAAGGGCATTATGCTAAGTTAAAAAAAAAAGTAAAACAGAGAAAGACAAATACTATATCATTTCACTTATGTGTGGAATATTTAAAAAACAACAACATGAAAACCTCATGAGAAAACATCAGATTTGTGGTATCAGAGGTAGAGTGGGAAGGGAGGGGATTGAAGGAAGGTGGTTAAAAGGTACAACTGTCCAGTTACAAGATCAATAAGTACTAGGGATATAATATAGAACATTATGACTATAGTTAACACTGCTGTATGATCCATATGACAGTAAATCCTAAGAGGTCTCATCACAAGGAAAAAATTTTGTTGTTTTTTTT